>NC_043702.1:16015180-16175540 GCF_006229205.1 Suricata suricatta | reverse complement strand
AGTTCCATCTGTTCCAATGTCTCGTTCAGGTCCATTGTTTCTTTAGTGATTTTCTGTCTGGTTGATCTATCCATTGCTGTCAGTGGAGTATTAAAGTCCCCTGCAATTAGCACATTTTTGTCCATAAGATTGTTTCTTTCTGTGATTAATTGTTTTATGTATTTGGGCGCTCCCAAATTTGGCGCATAGATATTTATAATTGTTAGCTCTTCCTGATGAAGAGATCCTGTAATTATTATATAATGTCCTTCTTCATCTCTTGTTACTGCCTTTACTTTAAAGTCCAGTTTGTCTGATATAAGTATGGCTACTCCAGCTTTCTTTTGGTTTCCAGTCGCTTGATAGATATTTCTCCATCCCTCTACTTTCAATCTGAAGGTGTCTTCCAGTCGAAAATGAGTCTCTTGTAGACAACAAATAGATGGGTTTTGTTTTTTTATCCATTCTGCTACCCTGCGTCGTTTGGTTGGGGCATTCAGTCCATTTACATTCAGTGTTATTATTGAGAAATGTGGGTTTAGAGTCATTGTGTTCTCCCTAGAATTCATGTTTATAGTGGTGTCTCTGGCACCTTGTGTTCTTTGCAACATTTCCCTTATAGAATCCCTCTTAGGATTTCCTGTAGGTCTGGTTTGGTGGTCATGAATTCTCTCAATTTTGTTTATTTGGGAACACTTTTATCTCCCCTATTTTGAATGACAGGCTTGCTGGATAATGGATTCTTGGCTGCATGTTTTTTCTGTTCATCACATTGAAGATTTTCTTCCATTCCTTCCTGGCCTGCCAAGTTGTGATTTTGAATATTTTATTTCCCTACTCAGCAATATTTGGGACTCGCTGTCATGCACACTTTGGCTTGTTTCTTGGTATAGCCCTAAGAAGGAAAACAGACAGACAAACACAGAGGAAACAGTAACACACAAACGCACAGACAAATCAAACAAACAAACACATTAATAGGGGGAAAGAAAATAAAGATAATGGATAGGAAAGGGATGAAAAGGAGAGAAGAAGAAAAGAAAAAGAAAAAAAAGAAAAAGAAAAAAATAATGGGGGGTCAGAGACAACAAAAGACAGTGGACAGTCTAAAAGTGTATGACCAGTTGAGGGGAGAGGTAGGGATGAGATATAGGAGAATATATCTGGATTGCAAGAAAGTAAAAAAAAAGGGGGGGGAGAAAGGAGAAAGGAAAATAAGGAGTAAAAATTTTTAAAAATTTAAGTAAAAAAAGAAATAATAATAATAATAATTACATACAGAAAAAAAGAAAATAAAAAATGAAGAAAAATAAAAGAAAAAAAATTATTAAAAAAAAACTGAAAAACCCCAGCAGATCCCCCTCTTGGATAGGCATGGTTTGGTGTGGTAGGTCTCAGAGGCTGCTCTCAGAGCCTCCACCTTGGTGTCTGCAGAGATTAGATAGGCGGCATGCCAAGCTCCGCTGAACTATGAACTGTAGGCCACTCTAATGAGTCCGATCTCCTTGTGCCGTGGTTGAGCCAAGTTTTATTTTCCAGACCCACCTCGGTTCAAAGTTCCAGTCCATGCGCTTTTATGCTACCACAGATGAGATTGATTTGTTTTGATGGCTGGCTTCTTAGGGGCAGGATCTGGTTTGTCTTGGCTCAGGCAGGGATTTTGGCTGCCCCTGCCTGAGGCGAGATGCGCAGCAGGAGGTGACGTGCACACTGTCACAGACCCAACCCCCAGCTGGGATCGCATTTGAGTTGGGGTAGGAATGAGTGCACAGCTGTTGCTGGAGGTGCCAGGAGCTGCTGGAAATGAGCTGGGAGCTCCTGCAGCCTGAGTGAGCACCCAGGTCTCCACCGCCACCAACTTCCTGCCGGGATGGTGCAGAGGTGGGGGCTATCTTTTCCCTGCTGTCACCCGGGATTCAGGGTTCGCGCGGCCAATGCTGGGGGCGAGATGTGCCGTGGAAATGAGGTGTGTGCTCCCACTCCCAAAACCAAGGTAGAAGTGAGCACACCTGACACTGCCGCTGCCGCGGCCACCGACTCCTCACCAAGATGGCGCAGCCTGGAAGCTGTTCTTTCCCTTGCGCCACCTGGGATCAGGATTTAGGCTGCTCAGCAGTTATCTATGTTGTGAGCTTCTCTCTCCAAGCGCGGTTAAGCGTTCTTTACCTCTTCCCCAGAGACAGTACTATGAGCGTGTTCAGTCTCTTTGTCTCTTCCCTTTGTCTCTCAGTCTCTGCGCATTTGCGCCACGTTGGGCTGGGGCTCCCACCTCCCCTGCCCATCTGGGGCTGGCCTGTTTTCCAATCTCCCCAGTTCGCACTCACTCACTCACTCAGGTATCCTTCAGGTTCTCTTCCTTCTGGGGTCCATATTTTCTCCTTCCGCTCTTGCAGATGAGAGTAATGTCCTTCTCAGTTCAATCTTTGGGGCTGACGAAGTTTACAGAGCTCCCTTCCTCTCCGCCATCATGGCTCCTCCCTCAACAGTAAAATTTTTAAAAAATGGTACTTATATCCTTTGGTAGAAGGATGTCTCTCTCCTACAACCTCCTGTGCATTTTATTTTATGGTTATAGATGCATCTGTCTTATTTATTCTACTAGATTGTAGTTGTTGAGGTATGTAAGAAGGACTGTGTTTTTCCAGTCACAGTCAGTCTGGCTTTCTGTGCCAATCTATTCCTGCAGAGCTCTGAGAGTTCAATTAAAATTTATTCAGCACAAATTGTATAGGTGATACCACAAACTACTCTAGTAAATTAGCCATCATAGAGTTATTAAACAGAGAAATTAGTAAGAGTTCTGGTAATTGCTGGCCCCTCCACTCAAGACGAAATCCATTTTCTTGCCTTTCAACTTAATCCTAGAGAAGATTTTTTTTCATGCCCCAAATGTCCATTCTTGAATTTGAGGACAGGTTATGAAAACGAGCAGAATCTGTACTTTTTTTAATAGTAGATCATAGCAAATGCTTAATTTAGTATGTGATGAATGAATGCATATGCAAAGTACAATCCCTATATATTAGTTACCTATCACTGCATAACAAATTATCCCCAAATTTAGGAACTTAAAACAACAAACATTAACACACAGTATCTGTGAGTCAGGAAACTAAATTGACACTCAATTAGGTGCATCTGGTTTAAAGTCCCTGATGATGTTGCAATCAAACTGTCCTTTGAGGCTGTATTCAACCCAAGACTCAAATGAGGCTGCAGACTCTGCTTCCAAGTTCACTCATGTGGTTCATTGTCAGGCTTCAGCTAGATTTGGGACCTTAATTCTCATCATGCCTTGTAAGATGCTCACAACATGACAATCCATTTCTCTCAACATGCGTGATTCAGGGAGAGCAAAAGAGAGACAGAGAGGAGGTGAGAGGGAGGGTACAGGCAGAAAAGGAGGCAAGCAGAGGGATGGAAGAGCCGCAGTCTTTTTCTCTTTAGATTTAATATCAGAAATAACTTCCCATTACTTCTGTCATATTCTATTTCTTAGAAGGAGGCAGTAGATCCAACTCATACTCAAGGAGAGAGGATTACACAAGGTGTGAATAATAGAAGAAGTGGATCATGGCAGATCTTCTCAGAGGCTGCCTATCACAGTGAACATGAGACACAGCACTGTCCTATCATTCTGCTCTTTTCAATGCATTTCACTTAGGAATCAGATTAATTATAAATTCAATATCCATAGGGAAGCTGCTCCTTTTTTAAAAGTTATTTATTAAATTGCATTCTGAAGGTGACCTTACCCACATATTTGGTAGTTAGAGTTGGCCACCATGCGTTCTGTCTATAGAGTGTTAACTGCTACAGCTCATCTCTGCTCTTCATGGCTTTCTATCGGCCAGCAGACTAGACAGCTTCAGGTCAATGTTCCACCAAGGTGAGAATAGAAATTGCAAGGCCTCTTGAAGTCTAGGCTTGAAACTTCCATGTTGCCATGCCACTTCTGCAGCAAGTCACAAGGTCAGCCTTTCAAGGAGTGGAGAAAATGTCTCTATTACCTTTGAAATGGGTCTGCAGATGGTGATTGGAAGACTTTCTGGCCATTAGATTATCTGCCACGCTCTTTTCTCTAGTCACAGTATGTCATATGTCTTCCACACACAAAACATATTCACCCTTTCTCAAGACTCCGCTCCCCATAATCTCATACCATTATGGCATCAGGCGTGCAGTCCACAATTTTGCAAACTGCCCCAAGTCTGGCTTCAGATGAAGCTCCCAGAAATATCTCGTCAGGCATGGTTGCTCTTAATCCAAAGATTTGTGAACTTAAAAGACAAATTGCCTTCCCTCCATGCAGCCAACATACCTAGTGAGTCAGTGACAGGTGAATTATAATAAACACTGCTATCCAGGAAGGAGAGAAACAAAACGCACATGGCCATGGATAGTACAAGAGTTTCCCTCTCATGCTTGGCGATTGACTCCAGTTGTTGACTAAGCCACTTCACAAGGCCTCTCTTTCTCAGGGAGGTTGATTGGGCTCCTTCACCTCATGGTTGCTGGATGCCAAGAAAGCAGGAGAGAAAAATCGTAAGATCTCTTGAGGTCTGGGTTCCAAAGTCACATAATATCATTTCTGCCACATTCTGTTGGTCAATGCAAATCACAAGTTAAATCTAAATTTACAAAAATGGGAAATACTGGGGAGGAATTATCAGAGCCATCTTTGCAAATTATTGACCAAAGAGGCCACTGGCCCACTCTGCCATAGTTTAGTGCTTACAACATGAAATAAAATGTAAAGATTTTACTTTAGATATTTCTGTCAACTAAGTATTTATCTTCATAGTATTTCTACATATATATTGGCCTAATCTTTTTCTTCATTGGAGAGCTGGCACAATCACATGTGCAAAAGAAGGGATATAAGATTTCAAAACATATAGTAGAAAGAGAGATTTGGAAGTCTACCTGGTACTTTGTCAAGGGGTTGTTGACAGAAATACCAGCTGATGCTTTAGACTCAGAGATGTGGAAACAGAAGAAATTGGTTTTTGATTGTAATATCTTCCTAGAAACAGCTGACTGTAATCTGGAGTCAAAAGAAATAAAGGAAAATTGGCTTAGCACCTCAAATCTCATGCAAAGCCTATCATGTAGGGTAACACGGTTTCCTGTGTTTATTCATATTTATTATTGATTATTATTGGGGGCAAAAATCCACAAGTAGGCCATTTTATTAATAGTATCAATGGTAGTCAGTGACTTCTGCTTTTTTTTCAACTCTTTTACTTGATAATTTAGTAAAAATCTAAGCACTCATTGATATTCAGTAAGATGAATAGAAGAAACTCCAGTGTGGCAAATATTTTCAGTGATTAATTATGAGGAATCATTTGATGCAGTATCTTAAAAAAATCAAGGAACAAAAGAGAACTATTATCTTCCTTGTATACAACATTTTTTCTTTAACTTAAAAAATATATATTTGAGTACATCTCAATGTGAGACAGGAAAAAAAAGTTCCTACTTCAACTGTTCGATAATTAAAATATCAACAGAATAGAAACAACTAGAATATTTTTTACAGTTGCCAGTTTCTTGAGATCTTGGAATTATCTACTGTGCATTCAGGCCTGAAAATAGCTTTTAAAGAGAATACCTAGGAACACAGAACAGCTAATGGAGTGCATGGAAATTGTTCTTTCTAAGAAAGCTTAGAATTAATTGGGGAGGAGCAAATTCCAATAACATGGAAGTCTAACCCTCCCTCCACTCCCCCATTCCTACCTGCTAGGCAGTATAGTTTTCTGGGAGAGAATGGGGAAAACATTCAGCAATAGCTATGAGCTAGCAAAGGGCGGAAAGTGGGGGGCAATGAGAAACACAAAGCAAGACATTGTAAGCTCAGAGAAAAGAGCCTGGTAAAGACCTAAGAGATTACTCAAAACATGGCCTCCATTTTAGGTAAGAAAAAAAGATGGACACCCAGAAAGTCGCTTAAGGTCACATGCAAGTTAATGTCAAAGCAACCAGCAAGTAGAAACCCCTTCGCTTTCCAGCATTCCCCACAGTGCACTGCAGTCAACAGCTACCCTGAATTCTCCAGCTGTCTCTATATCTGGCTGCTCTTCTAACAGCCCCTCACACTTTCCCAGATTTGAGTTAGAAAATCTCCAGCATGCAGTCCCCTGGGTCAGTCCCACCCCACTCTGCTTCTGCTTTTATCTATACCAACCTCTCAAGACTTGAGAATTTATGAACTTGATGACAAAGTAATTCCTTTAAAAAATGCAGAAGTTGTGCATACATAGATTTATACCTCCACATCTCTCCCGCAAGCAAAATCATGTAGGTAATGTTTGACAGTCCTTCACTGAATCTGCAGAATGCTCCAATAGATAGCCACAAAATAGCCACCTTACAGCCAGCTTGATGATGGACATTTGGGAAGAAGAATGTCATGTCCAGTTTCCTTTTCACAGTTGCTGGCTCTTTGTTTATTTTCTCCTCTTCCTTCTGTCCTTTTTTTCGCTAATTTTCTTCCTTTCTATTCATTCAATATTGATTGACTGATGACCTCCTATGCCTCTTAGGAGAGAGAGATTCTGGTTCAGTTGGCTTGAAACTCATATTTCACGGATATCTTCTATCAGTCTGTAAGAGCTCTGGATCTAGAGTAGTCAGGTTAAAATTCAGGATCAGTCTCCACTATTAGCTGTGCAAATAATAGTCCTACCTTAGAGGGCTGCTGTGAGGACTAAAAATTTATGTAAAAGCTTTCAATAGGGCCTATGAAAAGTTCACTATTCTAATTGGCCTATTACAACAAATCTCCCTCCATACTGAGACAATCTCTAGAGCTGGGGAGGGACACAGACCTGAGATGAATAGGTCACTGGCTGAGGTTATGACACCGAATAACAAAATAATCATTACTTTGACTAACTTTAACTACAAGTGGGAAAAAATGTCATTTTCAGTACTTAGGAGGAAATAGGCACCTGAGCTAGAAAGTAAAGTGAGTTGTAGGAATCTGTTTTTAAATTAGTTTTGTTATCTGAGTATGTGAATTGTGAAAACATTATGTCCACTGCCCCTATAACCACAATAGAATGTATCATGACTTTAATTGGGGATGGAGTAAAGAGGTTCTGAGACAGAAGAAAAAACTTCTTGGGAGAAGATATATCTTTGTTAAAACCACACAAGACTAGGAAGAGATACATGGCAGGTGATCAAGGTAAAGGAGACCCCTTTTGTTCAGGCCAAGAAGTAAAAGAGATTGGCAATCGCCAGATGGGTGTACATTAGCAAGGCTGGAAACAGTCTGTTCAAGGAGGTCTGTTAACAAGCCAAGGTTGGACAGGTAAGGAGAGTCTACATCATGGAAGAACTTGTAAATCCATGTTATAGAGTTGGAACGTAACTGAGACAACAGTAAGGAGTCTTTAAGGGGTTAAGCAGGAGATGTATACAGCTACTTTAACTTCAAATGTGTAATTTCTATTTTTACCACTTCTTTTTCCTGATGGACAAACTCATCTTTATTTGCTTGTTTGTTTGTTTGTTTAATGCAGAGGATTGAATGGAGGAGGCATAGAGTTAGAAAACGAAAGACTCATCCATCACAAGTAAAGAAAGATATTTATGTGAGGTTTTGTGTGTGTGTGTGTGTGTGTGTGTGTGTGTGTGTGTGTGTGTGTGTGTGTAAGGAGAACATGAACATAACCCTGGTTTTTAAATTTCCACTCCTGCTCAACCAATGATTTCTGTGGAAAGGCAAACACTCTTCAATTTCTTGTCAGAAAGAACTCCAAGGGAGCTATTGCCAGAAAGATCTGAGAGAAAGAGTTTAAGTCCTCCATAAAAGAGTGTAGAGAAATAAAAGAAGGTAGAAAGAGAGAAGGAAGCATTCTGCCCTTATTCCCCAATGAAATTTCCTCTTCCAACTTTGACTTGTTTTACATTCTCTCTTATTCTTCCTCTCAGGATACACACACACACACACACACACACACACACACACACACACACCAAGCATCTGTAAAACATTTGGTCACCGGGAGATTCAAACACATTGAGTCAAGTGATTGCCAAACAGCTTTATTTTTGCTCTCATATTCTATCAGAAGACCTTGTGATCATTCTGAGATGATGAAGAGAAACAGAAGGATTTGGGACCAAAAATGAAACTGTCTCTTAACCCTGGAGCTATTTCTTACTCTATTTTTGAAATATGCTAGTAAAGAGATGGAAATGAATCTCCTTAGAAAGGGCTAAAATGATCTGTGGCAAATATATAAGGAGGTGGAAATGGATATTCAAAACATATCTGTTCAGTTTACATTTCATGCGCTTTTCAAAAGGACAGAAAAAATCCTTTGAAAGAGAGCAGAGCCTTCAAACATGGTCAGTAGTGATACAATTTTATTATCAAACTTGGCTGTCTCAGAAAGCATAGAAACCCATGTTCTAGAAGAAGAAGAGATTGAAAACCTTTTCCCTCTGTAACAGTACCTTAGGCAAAGACTGAAAAATCAGTGGTGTTATATTATAAATACCTATATAAATTGTAAAGAATGCCACTGATACTATCTTAATGTTCTTTTTAAAATTTGAATTATAAAAATTATACCTCTTAGCTACTTACCCATCTATTTCTAAGAACTTTCGAAGTTTCCAGCCTAACAAAGCTCCCCCAACCCTAATTTGTCCATAAAGCTTGACATTACTTTACCTTAGATCTCCAACCAAAATTGATATGAGGTATTTAACTTACTCTGTACCACTGTGTATATACACTCTCAAGGATTTCATGGGTGTTCCAATTAACTAGTTGTGATTTAAGTATGTTAGAACTGAAGAGGGTTGTCTAGTTTTCAAATTTTCTTTTCTCCCCCTTTTTTTTCTTCCCTAGGCACAATGTTACATGGAATATCAGTGCAATCAATGTATCAACACATCAATATTTCATAGCTTTTTCTGAACTGGGGAGAAAGAACTAAAACTCTGCTACTGGCTCTCAACGTCCTTATCCTCTTCTATCAAAGATGTTTTGACAGAAATGTCAAATCCTGTGGGAATGCGGACCCTTGGGAAAGCACCAACCTGTTCAAACCCACTCATTGTATTAATGAGGAATCTGCAATCCAAAGAAGCAAGTTGATTTCTGCAATATCACAGATCAAGTGCCCACCAAAACTAGGACTTTGACTCAGGAGTTCTAATACCAAATCTTGGCTCTTTCAAGTATAAGGTTTTTGGATTTTAAAACTGTGTTTTGTTTATTTTCATTTCTCTTTCCCCTTCAAATAAAATTGTGAGTCTGACATGGGGTATTCATTAATCAGTTTGGTGTAATAGCAAGTCAGAGCAGAGCTGAGGAAGAGTATCAAGAATTTAGAGTATCAAGAATTTAGGATTTCAGTGAACAACAAAGATCCAGAGCAGATGGAAAGGGAAAATGGAGCTGTAAGTAAGAGTTGGGTTAGTTGCAAAAATTGTCTAGTGACATATCTTAGACTAGTACTAGCATTGCCTAGATTCATGATGATCCATTGCATTTCAAATAAAATGGGTTCCAAAGTATTATATAGCTCATTCTAAGCTACTTCTTTATAGTATGACTTAATTATACTATTTGCAATAATGAGAATGCCAATAATGTCAGACATACCCTTATCCAAAAATAAATACAAAACATTTTTAAGTCAAGTATACGTGCCTTTTGGATTATCTACTATTTTTGGATTATACTCACATTATTTCTACTCATTAACACTAATGATCAAGGACTAATGGTGAAATTAGCTGAAGGGAAATCATCATATGTCAAAATAAATTCTTTCCATCCTTTGTAACAAAAAGCACACTTGAATATTAACTCATTGAAAAATAGGAATTATAGAAAGCTACAATTTGTTTTAAAAGGTCATACATAAATAAATTTTAACACTTCAGTTTTAAAACATAGTAATATAAACTATTTCTTCCCCAAATGATTTTTTTTTTATCTAACCTTTTCAGGTGTCATAATTGCAAGTGTTTTGCAATCATCATGGCCCCATTTGGAAATCAATTTGGACTATCACTATTGAGTCCATATGCTTTGGATTTTCAAGAAGAGTCCTGACTTCTAGGTCAGTTCTGACTGCCAATATCCCTTCCTGTTATTAGGCCATGTGTTCCATGAATTTTCACAATTTTTGGTCAGGAAAATATTCACCCAGAACCTAGTTAAGTAGTTCTGATAATAGGTCATCATTCCCATTTTCCCATCTTGGAAGACTCCTCAAGCAGAATTTATTCCGAAACTCAGATGCTATCCCCTAGACAGAGTGGGGGACAACCTGAACATTCCAATCTGTGTGGGGGAAATATGAGGCATCTATTTCAAACTATAACAACCTCAGAGATTCAGAATTCCACAGGGTAAGAAGAGCAGATGCAGAGCCGTTTTCAAACCAAAGTTTGCCCTTGTCCAAAGCTAAGTTGTCAGTATAGCTTTGGTCTTTCACTGACCCAAATCCCTGAGATGGTGCTAGAAGTCATTTGGGTCCTCCTAGGGGAGGCTTATTAGTGCTTCACTCCCTCCCCTCTCTTACTCAAATTGCATAAAAAGGCCACAGATTCCAAACTCTATGGTTTGATGAATGTAGTGCAGATGGAAAGCATAAGAGAGGTCAGAGTCAGTTGCCATTGGGCTAAGGGTGTCCTATTTTCATGCAAGTGAAAAAGATGACTCAGAAAATACAAAACTATTGTTCATGCGGAACCAATGTTAAACTAACAAAACTTCTTTAATAAATAACAGAACTTGTCAATGGTAAGAGTCGCATCTAGCAGTTCACATGACTTTAAATACTGTTCAGCCACCCACATGTCATAAATAATACTAGTTAAATGTGAAAAATTGTGGCATCTGTTTTTTTAATACATGTGTGTGTGTCACTGTGTTGAATCCATTTAGAAACTAACAAGTATAAACTTACTATGAATAAATACATTCAAATATATTATTATTTTTATTTAAATTTATTTGTAAATCCCACCTGACAACAGGTTGGGAAATCACCAATGCCCCAGAATTCAAATGCTTACTTTATTTTTCAGTTGTTTAAAAATACTTTGGCTTGATGTATATCATGTAAGGGCAATGTCTTTGGATGGAATCCTAGTGGATGAATAGTTACTTTTTCCATGAGTTGGACATCCTTAAAGGTTCTCTAACTGTGATGGGATCCTCAAGTTCCCATTTAATAAACTTTCCCAAGTGGTCTCATGATCAAAAAGCCTTAGGACCCAATAAACAGGATTTATCCTAGACTGTGGCAATGCAGCTGGTTACACAGCTGGGCAACTGGATGAAACAACAGTCTATCAATTTATTTTGACCATTTCCGTGATTATCAGTAATTGTTCCAGCTGCATTGATGTGTGGTGATCAATATTCATTGTAATGATGGCAAAAATGGACTGCATGCATGCCCCTTTGTCTTTTCATTTCACACATGTTGACCTGGCTATATTAGCACAGAATAATTCATTCAACTGGCAGCATCTAGCTTCTAACTTTCCCATTATAGAATGCCACAATAGCAAACAACTATTAAAAACAAAGCAAAACAAAACATTCTAGCCATTGGGTGCTTTAATCAGTGCAAAGAACAGTTTGGGGAAGACAGGTGGATGGATAGACGGAGAGAATGGCAAAATGCCAATGTCCCAACATCTGCAGCATTTGGATGCTCAAAGTTGCCTGAGTTCCTGAACCTACCAGAAAAGGGTAAGTGGGGACTTCTAAGAAGATGATTAAGAAAGTGGGCTCCAAGGGGTAGTCCAGGAAATCCCAAATACCACAGGACAATATGAGATGCAAGTTTGCCCTCATCCTTGGCTTTCTGTCAAGCTACATTCCTGAGTCAAACTACATTCCATACATGACCACTGTCCCTCTTCTGTTGTCCCAATGTTTAAACTGAACAAATTACTTGGAGTTGACTCCCAAGAGTCTATGTGAGATGCCAGCCTCTAAAATTTGGAAGCCTGATGAAGCCCACTCAGAGATTTTAGATCTATCTATCTATCTATCTATCTATCTATCTATCTATCATCTGCCTGTCTATCTATGATTTATTTATATAGTCAAAATGGGAAGAATTCTTTGACATTCTTGAATTGTGCCTGGAAACTGGAACATCTTTTAGCCTCTTATTGAGAAAACCTACAGGTTCCTCAAATACAACTCATCATCTCTTATTTAAGAACTCCAGTGTGTTGAATGGAAGATTGCATTTCTCAGAAGATTTTTGGATGTTAGATGATGGGTAGAAGGAATGAACAATAGGCGTAAGTGTAACAAAGGGTGTGTTTCTCTACAGGAAGAAATATAACTAAAAATGCCTCTTTTAAAATCAAAGATGAATTTCAGTTAAAGGTCCTTAGTGTATTCTAGACAGCTAAAAGTGCCTAGTCATGCCAGGCTAACTTCCTTTTTCCTAAATTGTCTTCAGTTCCCAGCATTCAGTTGCTAATATGTTTTTCCCCCTAACTGAGGAGAGTTCTTCATCAACATTAGGTTTAAGTAACTTTTGCCTAGACCTGGTACATCTAAGACAGTCACTTTATCACCGTGGGCTTTAGTTATTTCACTAATAAGAAAGGTTAAGCCTAGTCTTCTCCAGATGCTGGGAGACCTTATACCAGAAATTGCTTATAAGATGGGGGATAGTAATTCATTTTGTGTTAAGAGCTCTCAAGACATGGCTTTTTTCAGCTCTCTCTCCTCTTCATAATGGAATTTTTCTCCTACCATAGAACGGAAGCCTATAACACCAGGTATTTTCAGAAAATTGCGATCTGATTAAATTTAACAAGCATGCATTCAATAATGAGGGAAATGCATAGTATTAATCCTCATGATTACATAAGATTTTTTTCTCTTAAGATTTGCTTTCACATACATTATCACCTTTTTATTCTCACAAAACCTTATAACTGAGCTTATTAGGTAATGCTCTGTGATTCTTGGCTTTCAGTGACAAGAGCTGGCTCAGGTTCTGTCTGCCACATTTTCCTCAGCTTGGTGTGTTCAGAAAAGTTGGTATTTGGCTCCAGTCATTCGCCCAAGAGAAGCAGCAGAATGTGCGTTAATGACAGAGATCAGCAGTGGTTGCAGCAGGCGCTAAACCCAGACTCGGTTCCCAGCACCACCTCTGGAGTGATCTGGAGGGAAGATGAAATCTTCTCTACAGTGTGTAGTTTTCTCAACACTAAAATGAAGGTGTCTTGAGCACCTGGGTGGCTCAGTTGGTTAAGTGTCTGACTTCAACTCCTGTGTCAGGCTCTGTGCTGACAGCTCAGAGCCTAGAACCTGCTTCAGATTCTGTGTCTCCCTTTCTTTCTGCCCCTCCTCCACCCATGCTCTCTCTCTTTCAAAATAAACATTAAAAAAATTTATAAAATGAATATTTCTTCCCATAACCCAGGCCTCCCTTCCAGCTCTGCGATTCGTTGTAATTGATAGCAGAGCATTATTTCAATTTTAGGTACGGGCTTTTCAAATTATTTCAGAGAATGCTGATTATGTTTTATGTTCGAATTAATATTAATATTCATGTGGATCACTGTGTCTGAATGCTGCATTTGCTCCATATAACTCCAGCTGGAACAGTAAAGGGAGAACCAGGGAGTCTGAGCAGTGTTTGCCAGGCTGTAGAAAGATCTTTTGGTGAAAAAAATCTTGTTGCTATTAATTATGGCTAGAGGAGTGGCACTTACACTGTGTGAAACACAAAGCTAAAGTTTTCATCCACTATATCTCATTTAATTCTTCAGAAAACTCACTGATGTTCTCATTAATATTCCCATTTTACATAGGAGGAAACTGAGGCTCAGGGAGTTTAGATTACTTGACAAAAGCCACGCTGCTAATGAGTCATAGATCTAGGGTTCTAACTTGTATGTAGCTGGTTCCAAAGTTGATGTTCTTGATGTTCTTGATCCAGATTGCCTCCTAAGAAATTGAATAGCATGCATGCATGCACACACACACACACACAAACACACACACACAACTTGTCTGCATAAGAGTGAATAAATGCTTGATTGAGAAGTGGATTGCATAGATGCATGCAAGTGCCCATGTTCCTATAAGTGAACACACCTAATACTGGTTTCAAAGTGTCTTAACCAAGTATTATAGACAAAAGGCTGGTCTTCAGAGGCTTATGAGTCATTCCAGGTCAGCTTTGCCGACAAAAAAAAACCCCTTCTGATGAACTGCCAGTGTCAAGTTTGTGTTATTTGTTAACATCTTTAGCTCCATGAAATAGGATGCACATACAGGGAGTGGAGAGAAATATGGATAATAGTACCTTTTGAAAATGTCTGCCATGCGTGAGAATTCAGATGATGTTGCAGAATGGTGGTCAGAATGTAACCAGTGCCCTTTTGGGAGGGTTACAAACAAACCAGCAGCCAATGTTGTTTACAATCTGCTAACTTCACTAACGTAGATGCTCCTTTCGAACGAAGACTACCTATTCAGTAGAAATGGGGGTTTTCTTTAGAATAGTACTTCTGCTATATTATCATCACAAAGTTATGAGCCCAGGTAACCGGGCTAGAGGCAGTCCAGGTAACTGGACTAGAACAATTAGACTCTTACCAGGGTACCTGGGTGGCTCAGTAGGTTAAACGTCCAACTTCAACTCAGGTCATGATCTCGCAGTTCACAAGTTTGAGCCCCGCTTTGGGCTCTGTGCTGACAGCTCAGAATCTGGAGCCTGCTTCTGATTCTGTGTGTGTGTCTCTCTATCTGCCCCTCCCCTGCTTGTGCTCTGTCTGTCTCTGTCTCTCTGTTTCTCAAAAATAAATTTTAAAAGAACATTAAATTTTTTTTAAATTTAAAAAAGTTTATGCATCACACTGGAATTTCCCTAGGATATATTTCCTATACAAAACAGTTATGAGCCACAGATAGACCAGAAACATATCTCTCTTTCTATCTTGTGACATGGCTACCAATTCTATTTTTTAAGAAGAAAGCCTCAATTCATTTGGAAGTTATTACCCCTTAGATGACCAAACCCTGATGCCTAATATTTACTTTGTCTTTGAAGCATAGTAGTTAAAGTTATTTCCCCATCTGTATGATTTTTTTTTAAAGAAACTTCTTAAACCCTGTCCAATTGTGACAGAGACCAAGATTCCTCAATGTAAATGTGCCTCATTAATCAACTCTGTTATTTGGGGGAGTAATGAACATTTTGCTATTTGACATCTGGTAGTGATTTACAGTAACAGAAACAGGAATTTCTAGTTTACAAAAGTCCACATGTATCATTTGATTTCTTTTGGTGTATATATATATAAATCCCCCTGCTGCTTTTCTTAACCAACACACACACACACACACATAGACACACACACACACACACACACACACACACACACACACACAGCAATGCAATACCAAAAATAAATAAATAAATAAATAAATAAGCCCAAACAACAAAAAACCCAAAATAGAGCAGGAGAACTATCTGGGTGGGGTTAGACTATAAACTGCATGTAGATTCCTAACTAACTAGCTTGGAGCAAAATGTTGTGTGAGCTGTGTAATGTGTAAAATCTGGTGTTTATGTAGCTCACAGGCTGGCTCAATACCAGTTACTAGTGAGTGATATCTAAACATAAAATAATTTCTACATAAACTGTGGGTTTGTAAAAATGTAAGCACTATATTTTTGTGTAGTCTGAAAGAAGGTATTCTTTGAAATAGATTATTAGTGTAGGGCATGATTCCACCTACTGTATTTCTGTGAGTTTTTCTTTCCCTTCTTTTTTCTTTCTTGGAAGACTGATTAGGGACTTGGGCCTCTACCAGAAAGTCAACATGTACTTATAAAAATCTTGATATGTGATACACTCACTAAAGTGAAGTTTATGATTTACTTCAAGTCGGCTTTGCTACTGTGCAATGAAAGCTTTAAATGAATGCATAATCATTAGGAATGTGCAGCCTCCAACTAAGCCATTAGGGCGCAGGCAGGTTTCTTGGTGGTATTACCTTACAAACAAGACTGATGCTATGTTAATGATTAAATACATGGAAAAAAAATCACTCGGCTGGAGGCGGAAAGAAAAATGAGATTAGAAAAGATTTTCAAATCATGGGAATTAAGCATTAATGGGTGGTTGTTTAGATTTAAGGAATGGAATCCTCTCTTCTACAGTGGGCTATGAAATTAGGTATTTATCCCTTTTAACAAGATCCACATGTAATACATGGCCATGTCAGAGGGGTAGTTTTGATGCTCTTATGAAAAGCGCTTTCAAGGCCTCTTTGCCTATTCAAACCTCTTCGTGATCTTCGTCTCTGAGTCGCTATTAGCTGTTCAAAGAGGTCTCTGGCATCTAGAGAAAAGTCCACTTGAAGATGGAAGGCAAAATTAGGGATGGATGGTTGCGTGGTGGTGGTGAAAAGGGTGGCCATCCAGACACGATCCAAAATCTGAATCTGAAGCAGACATCCAATGGGTTCTCTCGGATTCCTATCCACACTCTATTAAATGAAACCAAGGCTAGTAAGACCCTTCCTGGTGATTAGTGTACTGGGAAAAGAAGGGTTTCCTCCTCTGTTAGTTGTGATGATTTCTGTTGCAAATGACAGAATCTCACCTAAAACTGACTTAAGAAAAAAACACAAGATATGGTCTCACCCAATGAAAATTACAGGTGTACGCCTGGCCGCAGGCGCGATGGAATGTGGGATGCGGACATTCTCACCGCGGATCAGCTCCTCGTCACCGTCAGTGCCCTGTGCCCCCGCCCTGTTGGCTTCATCGTCAGGCTCCACACCAAGATTGCCAAGAGCTCTGGGTTCACATCCCGTGTGCACCTTCCACCCGGGCAGGCTTGGGCTCCGGTCTTGCACGTGTGCTTTCACGGACCCAAATATCTCAGACATGAGAAATCGAACTTCATCAAAGACACAGGGAGCTTCTATCACTTTAATTTTTTTCAATGATTGTTTATTTCTCAGAGTGAGAGAGACAGAGAGAGAGAAAGAGAGAGAACAGGAGCAAGGGAGGAGCAGACAGAGAGAGACATGCACACAAAACACAAAGCATGCAGGCTACAGGCTCCGAGTTGTCAGCACAGAGCCCATTGAGGGGCCTGAACCAAAAACGCTGTGGTCATGACTTGAGCCCAAGTCAGACACTTTATTGACTAAGCCACCCAGGCACCCCTATCACAGGCCGTTCTGAACTTGACTCTTGCACAGTGCAACCTATAACCTAAACATCTGCTCTTGTGACTACGTGTCCTCCGACCTCAGGGAAAGGCTTTTCCCTCTCACTTCAAAACAATTAGCAGTTGCTTCCAAAGGCAGGGAGGCCCGTGGGTCACCAGGGAGCCGCTGACACAGAAAGTGGGCACTGCACTGAGCATAGGGACTGTCTCAGCAGTGGAAGGACTTAGGGAAGAAAAGAGAGAAGGAAAATTCATTAACTTGTCAAATCCTCTCAGAGAGCAGGAACGTGGTAGCCTCTCCCATCATAAGGTGTCCTGTGGAGGTGGTGCTGAGCACCCGTTTGCTCAGTCCTCCTACTCCAGTCCTGACCAGAGACGGACACATGAATTAACACAGTATTTACGATAGCAAAACACAGTGACTGAGAAATCTTTCGCCATATTCAGCCATTCAATTATATTTAAATGTGTTCATATTTAGGATGAGACAAAACATAAATGAGGCCTGATATGCATTCTTCACATTGGCAACCAATGGGCATTGAATGACAGACTAATGAATAGTGTCATATTTATGAAAATATTAAAGATTTAACTCTTTCAAAAGCTCAAAGTGAGTTTTGTTAAAATATAATTATTTAAAAATTGTGTCCAAGTTAATTTTAAGTTATTTATTATCCTTTAATTTTGATATTTTCAAGATTTTAGAAAAAATGGGAAGTATAAAATTATTTACTTTTAAAGTTTAGAACTTACCTTTATTTTTAAAATTTACTTATTTTAAGAGAGAGAGTGGGGGAGGGGCAGAGAGAGAAGGGGAGAGAGAGAATCTCAAGCAGGCTCCACACTGTCAGGGCAGAGCCCAATGTGGGGCTTGAACCCATGAACCGTGTGATCATCACCTGAGCCCAAACCAAAAGTCAGACACTTATTCTACTAAGCCATCCAGACACCACTTTATGTTAATTCATATTTACCTTAATTCGTATTTTTGATGAAAATATATGATGTATTTTAATATATTTTGATTAAAGTATATTTTGATTACAGTTGCATTGTATTCTTAACCTTTTATATTATTAAGTTGAAATGATACTTTAGTTTTTAGATATGTAAAAACAATAGCATAGCACAGACATATTTTTAAATTTGTCATTATGAAAGTATATTGGTTAAGTTAGGTTCCTAGCACATTTTATTTAATCATCTATTATATCATCACAGAATTACTTTAAAATGTGTGTGAGGTGTGAGTGTCCATTTGTATTCTTAGCCCAGGGCCTGCAGATGCTCAGGTGGGGTTGCTCACACAATTTAAGCACGAAGTGCAGTGGAAAGAGTGACCACAGGAAGGACTAGAAGAAGTTTGTTCAAACCTAAAGTTCTGAAATTTTTATTTGAATTAATTGGCCTATCTAATCTAATCCCTGTAAATTTATACCTGCTGAAGACATGATAAATATTTCAGTGAGATGAGTGAATCAATAGTTTTAAAAAATCTGTTAAGTTTTATAAACTGAGGAAAATGTGGAAGTTTAGAATATAGTTATAGAAAGAAATAAATTTGACCGAAAGGCCCCACTTTCAGAGATTTATTTTCAGTTTAAGAAGCTTTGTTTCTTGTTATGCAAAGGTAGAAATAAATATTAAGAACAACAAAAAACTAGAAATGTTTCTTATACGTCATTGGTTTCACTGCTCTTGTGTAGACACAGAACCAAGAGTTAGATGTTTACATTACTGCACACATAATTAGACTAACTCTGAGTATAAAAATGGATAATCGTTTAGAAACACAATCCAGCAAGATATCTGATCTTAAATACTATGCAATTAAACCAGTTTCAAAAGGCTCAAAAGCCAGTAGAAATCTACTAACAATTATAATCCCATATTACATTTCTAAAAAGTTTTGTATATTTTCAAAATGCTTTAACACCCATCATCTTATTTGATGACTAATTTGGACAATGTGTTCAACCAAACTGACTTTTCAATTAAAGGATAATGTCCTAAGCAAGAGAGTGGGAGTTTTCCATAGCTTCCTCTACAGATTTTACCTTTGTGAATGTTTATAAACATTTTGATGTACACGTATATGTTACACATGGATGTATGGTAGGAGTTGATGGGGTTTGGGCAAGAATGTTATTATTTATATCAACTATATAACCAGCCACAGCCTTTTACAATGAAGGGACAAACATCAGTCCTTACATGACAAGCTTAGCCAGAAATAAAAAGAAATAATAATTAGTTTCCCCACTAAACAAAAGTTTCACAATTTTATATTCTAACAAGGCATCATTTCTGTTTCCATTACACCTAATTGACCAGAAATTGATCAAAAGTGAGATTAAATTAATCATTTTGATTCATGACATCAAAATGTTTGCTGGTTTTTCATCTTTGCTCATTTCTAGTGTCATTGGAGATGATCTAGATGGAAGCTAAAAAGAGCTTTGAAAGAACAACTTACTCAAGGTTGTCAGTACTGACTATCAGACAACTTGGCGTCACCGTGACTAACCTCATTCTTTCAGAGTAATAGATAACCAGATTGAGGTTATCGTTGCCTTCCAAATCTATCAAGGCACATACCTACTCCCAGTCACTGTGGGCAGTTATAACTCTTTAATGTAACCGAGTTATGTGGGTATCTTCTCCTTCAGATTGGAAGTGCCCTTGTTCTGATGATCACTGGGTATTGTACGGAAGTGTCGAATCGCTAAATTGTATGCCTGAAACTGACTTTACACTCTATGTTAACTGATTGGAATTTAAATTTTAAAAATTAGCCTCTACATTTGTAGAAGATTGCTTCTCTGTGGGCAAACAGCAGTGGATTCACTCATTTACTCATTCTCTCAAGAAACCTTTATGGGTCAGCATTTCCTCCCGTTGAAACCACCTTTCCTCAAGTGACTCATACAGGCTGAAGCTTGGTCTATAGGGACCACCCTGTTCTACAGACATCTTACTTGTGCAGGTCTAAGCTCTAGCCTGGGGAAGGGAGCAGACTTGGGCTGAAACCAGTCACAGAATGTCTTGTTGGACATGAAATGTTGTTGGTGGGTTTTGGTTCACACCATTGTCACAGAAACTCTCTCCATCCTCAAAAGAGGATTCTGAGAATGCTTCCAATTCTCACACTGAGAATGTCCTCTCAACCATTTTGTCCTATGACACAGTTAGCCAACTACCAACATGATTTTTAGGTGAAAGGGAAAGAAATGTAATTGGCCTTAAGCTTCAAATATATTTTACTATTTAAAATAAAATATTGTAATAGTACCTCATAGAATAATTCAAGGAATATGCACTCTTTAGCTAATTTTGTTATTAATGTCTTGGTCCGTTATATTTTCTGTTGATCATAGAAACCATGCTCCTCCCTGAAGTCCTCAGTTCCTTAACATAATTGCTATAAAGGTAAGTTCTAGAATGATTACCAGTTGTGTGCCCATCGTTCTGCTGGAGCTGGATTTTGGAGTTTGTCTTTGGACTCTGTAATGGAAAGTACTAAACCAAGGGTTCATTATTAAACCACAAAAGGGTTTATGGAAAGGATATGGTGATACAATCATGAGCCTCAAATCGTATTTATAAAGTAGGTGACCTCACACCAAGATATTTCATCTCTCACATGGTTCTCAGTTATTTCCTACACACTACCAGCCTCCTGTACTCATGTGTTTGGAGGTGTGTGAAGTTCAGATGTGTGTGGGCACAAGGCTTGTCACAACAGAGACAAGGCTGAGCAACTGCCTGAGGGGTGGGGCCACCTCAGTAGATAGTTTTGAAGGACAGATCCTATTGATTTGCTCTTTTAATACAAAGTTATCCTGCAACTTTTCCAAGATACTTCTGGTGTGTGAGATGATGACCCCCTTCCCTCAGGAAAATTTAGAGTGAAACTCCCTGTTAATTAATTGGATTTCTCTCACAATGTAAGAATGTGACTTCTGGGTCAATGTTCACCAATTGTAGTCTCCCTATGACATAAAAAAGGCTTGGCACTTTGCCTCACAATGGCTGTTGAAGAACTGATTGCCGCCATCATTATTGTTGTTAGGGGGAGAAACAGACTGTGGGATGTCATCAGTGGTTTCAAGGAATTGGGTGGATATTAACTCATAAAGAGTGGTTGGAATGGGGAAAAGGACTATTTATTCTGACTTAACTGAATTTCTATTTGTATGACAGACCTAAGTTTATTTTTGAAGTCTCAATCTTTCCTCAGAGGGTCCCTTTGCCCACTATAGCTACATTCATCCCATAACACACTTCCCCTTATTCCTCCCTCCCTCCCCACCACACACCACTACCAGTACCACCACCACCACTTACCTGGCTAAACTCCATCAGCTCAAGTCACATTTATCACTCCTAATTCTTCTTGGAACCACAGCATGTCTCTAGACTCCTTCAGTCTCCTTGAATAGTCTTAAGGGCATCTCTTTCCAGAGAGCTTGGGTGGCTCAGTGAATTAAGCATTCAACTCTTGATCTAGGCTCAGGTCATGATCTCATGGTTTGTGAGTTCCAGCTTCACATCAGGCTCTGCAGTAACAGCACAGTTGTACAACCTTACTCTTGCATACTCTATCAGGTAATCCTACTGTCCACAAGCACGCCAGAATTGCATGGAGCAAGTTTAGATCAACACCCTAGATTTTCAACCAGACTCACACAATTTTGTAGAAAACAAAGGTTCTTTCTTTAATATCTGTAGACACATAACTAGGGAATTGTTTTTTCAAGAATGTGCAACTCTGACCTGTTTAGGCAGAAGCTAAATAAACAGAAGATGAAAAAAAAAAAGTCTACATGGCCTCTCCAGGCCATAAGGATGTCCCCAGAGTGAGAAATCCCTTTGAGGGGTCTGAGATCTCTGTGTGCTGCCTATGGAAGAAGAGGTGGAGGAGGGGAGAAGGGAGAACTTGGGAGGGGGGTGGTTCTCACCTTGTAGTAGGTGTTGGAGTCTTGGCATTGGTTTTGACTTTGCTCTTATGTTTTGGGTTCACTTATGGGCCCGATTCATCTGAGCTTCCATCAGCTGCAGATCAATTTCTAAATGGTTCTGGGAAAGCCACATAATGAAAACTTGTCAGTGAAGAAAAATGAGTAGCGTCTGCTGTAGCCTGATTCGTGACCAGATACTGGTGGGGGCTTAATGGTCATCGGGTCTCCCTTAGTGGAATATTCTATACACCACCTTCCTAATGTGCACGGTGGTGTGAATTAGCTTTTTGAAACTGCAGGAGAGCTAATAATTTAGGGACTCAGGGCCATAACCACAGCAAAGAAAAGGATTAGGGTCAAAAATAAAATAGTTCAAAAATAACATTGGAAGCATTTTTACCTAGTAGAAAGCTTTTGCCAAAAGAAAGAGCAGCCAGTATGCTCTTAACACCTCCTTGGAGAACGTTAAATTCAGAAGTATGGTTTTGGATTTGTCAATATGATACCTAAAACCCAATATTCTATGGCTATAATTAAATCACTTTAAAACCTCAGTCTGAAACACAATGACACTTTCATCAAATAGTTTTGTTCTGCACAAAGGATATGGACACTCTAAGAGCAGATATTTGGAAAATCTCTGTTTGCAGTCACTGATAAGTTCTCCTTATAGATAGGTACGTGTTTTAAAGGTCCAATTCCATTGTATGCAAATGAAGTTATTTCTAACTCCACCTAAACAGATAAGGAGAAAATTTTGAAGGGGGCTACATAAATCTCATATTCCTTCTCTCATTATTAGTAAAACATACTGTGAAAATTGAATTCATTGCTTGCATGTTTCCCTGATGGCAGAGTCAGAAGGCAGGGTTGGAAGACCCAACTACCTTCTCCTTTGAAGAAAAGCCACAAAGTTATGGTCCTCTACTAAAGGAGAAGGAATGCTAAAGGCTACACATTTGATTGTAATCTGACTACAAAAAAAAATGAGAATCTCTAGATAATGGTACACATGCAGGCCTCTGGTTCCCTGACTTTTTTTGGACCCAGTTATACCTACTAGTTACATCATACTAAAATTCATTGAAATTCCATGTTTAGGAGTTACCCCAGGCTGTTCTGTCAATAGCCTTCTAACTGGCTTTGCAATATTTCTTCTCACTCCCATGGTTTTTCCACATAGAAATAAATCAGACGAGATCGGGCGCATTCAGGGTGGGATGGCCATAGACACATAGAAATAAATCAGATCATAACTTTTTTTCTGCTCAACACCATCCAACCTCCTTATCTTGGCCTTGTAAAACCTATTCTGGCTCTTTCCCTCCTTCTCAGAGGTTATCTCCCATCCCCCCCCTCCTCAGTCCTTGGTCAGCCATCTTGGCCCTTGAGATGAACCTAACAGATGTCACAATATTTTGCACTTGCTTTTCCCAGTGCCTGAAATGTACCTCTTCAAGCATTTCTGCATGACTTCTTTACTGCACCTAAGTCTTGGCCTGGTTGTTATTTTCTCAGAGATGCTTTATTTGACTTTCTTAAAGAAAGACCCACTCTGCCACTTTAACTCACTTTCTGCTACTTTACCTTGTTTTTCTTTTCTTTATAGTATTTATCACTACTGCATATTAATTAATAAATAATATGTGTCAATACTGTCTTCATCTCCATTAGAATGTGAATTTCTAATATGTGTCAATACTGTCTTCATCTCCATTAGAATGTGAATTTCTGAAAGGGAGGTAACCCTTATTTTTAAAAATTCACTTCTATATTCTCTCTACCTAGAATGATAACCAATAAATATGTGTTGAAATGGAGAAAGGCCTATAAAGAGTGGAGGAAGGAGAAGTATAAGCAAGTCCTTGCTGAAGGTCACATTGGCCTGTGAGCTCCTTCCGGGGTGTCTTTAGGAGTCAGAATGATGGCGGAAGATGTCAAGACCAAACTCAGGAACTACCAGACTTCACTTTTTGACAGCTACTTTGCCAGCAGGAACCAGATAAAGAACTGCTGGCAGAACTATCTGGACTTTCATGACTGTGAGAAGTCAACAGTTGCTCAAGGGGTGCGATGCGTGAATGGTACCCACGTGTTCCATGTTCTGGGTGTCAGCCTGGGATGACTGCCAGGCAGAAGGTATGTTTCCTGGGAAGATCTGAACTGGCTTCACCACCTCTTGTCTGTCCTCCAAGCCCCTCCCAGGGTGGTGAAGGGGGACCTGGACGCATGGTGATCCTCACCGTGGGACCCAGAATCATGGCTTACCTAATAATAAATAGTAGATGAAAAGGTGCAAGACTGTGTATGTGTAAAAAAGCTGAGTGATCAGACAAAGAGCTAGTGTGACATTAGTACTGTGACCAGTAAGAGGGGCTTCACAGTGACTGGTTTTTTTCTGTTTTGTTTTATGTTATTAAACTGACCACCTTCTCTATAGTAGACAATAGAGTGAATGATTACAGAAAATAACCTCAAGCTACTGTATGTGCCAAAATATATCTGTATATTCTCCTTTACTATCTAGGCAATTTCAAAAAACTTTTCTTACATAATTTTGAACCACATGAAAATAATATAGTAAAAACTTCTGTGTACCCCCACATAAAAGAGAGAAATAAGTGTAAGCAGAAATATTCATAAGTATAATGCCTTCAATTTAGTGGCTTCCAAATTCACAAGATCATAAAAATATTTCAGTTGTTTAACACATACACATACATGCACACACGCATGTGCACACACATTCTTGAGAGTCATCTCATATTTGGTAACTTAGGAACTCCAGAGGAAGGCCCCCTGCCTCAGTTTGCTTAGGCTACCGTAACAAAATACCACCATCTAGACAACAGAAATTTACTTTCTCATAGTTCTGGAGGCTTGAAGTCCCACATCAAGGTGCCTTGCATATTCTGCTTTTGGTGAAGGCTTTTGTCATGGCTTCTGGAAGACTGTCTTCTTGCTGTATCTCACATGGCCTCTTCTTAGTGGCAGTGCAGGAAGAGAGACCTTCGGTGTCTCTTCCTTTTCCTATCAGGACACCAGTTGTATCAAGTCAGGGCTCCACCCACAGTACTTCATTTAACCTTAATTTCCTCCCTAAAGGTCCACCTCCAAATACAATCACATTGTGGATTAGAGCTTCAACATATTACCTTTGAGCCAACACAGTTCAGTCCATTACAGACTCAGAAACTATATTAATGACAACATCTGAAGTTCCTAAGTAATTCTTTTGGCCAGGAAAGTCAAGGAGACAGTACTTAACAATGACAATAACTCCTCCTGGCTATATAGAGATAAAGACCTTGTGGTTCTTAGTTGAATCAGGCTGATAATATAAAGGGAAAATTCCTTAGGAAAAGATTTAGATAATAAGCTAAGGATTTGAGTATGTTGAAAGACGAACTACAAAGATACAGAGGAAAATAACAAATCCTAACCGACTGTTTTGCTGTTGTTGTTTGTTTAATTTACAAGTTTCTGTAAAGTCAAAATTGTTCTTCAGTCTTACTGATTTTTAACAAAATAGAAATAGTCTGTTGATTAGACAGTCTAAACAGGGGTGTTGGGGTAAAGGCATGGTTTAAAGATTTCCTTCCACAGCTGCCTTCAGATGTGTCCAGTCCAATCTCCCTTTGTTAATTAATCTCTGCGACCAACTTCAGAGCTTGCTGGTAAAGTCCAGGCATTTAAGGAGGTTGGTCAAGTCCTGGGCAGCTTAAAACTTGAATAGAAAGTTCTATTTGGCAATCTAGGCTATGGAGCACAACAATAAATAAAATAGAGATAAAAAAAAAAAAAAAGAAAGTTCTATTTGGAGCATATCCACTCTGAGCTTCTGGATTTGCAGAGGGAAGAGGTTGTGTTTGCCCTTCCTTCCTTCCTTTGCCCTTCCTTTGCTTGTTTTCTTTCTTTCTTTCTTTCTTTCTTTCTTTCTTTCGTTCGTTCTTTCGTTCGTTCGTTCGTTCGTTCTTTCTTTCCTTCTCTCTTTTTTTTCTTTCTTTCTTTCTTTCTTTCTTTCTTTCTTTCTTTCTTTCTTTCTTTCTTTCTTTCTTTCTTTCTTAGCTTCTCAGGGTTAATAAGGGAGTGGAGAAGATTAAAAGGAACACAACTGTTTTTATTAAGTGGTTGTTCTTGATTGTGGCTATCAATGCCTTTCTGTGCGACCATAGTGTGTGTTCCAACTGCCCTGATTAGGATCCCTGGTTGGGATCTCTCTACTTCACAGTTACCTACTGGAGAGCTATTCTATTTTGATCTCCTTTGGAATTTCCTTAGCTTCCGCCCCCTTCTGTGGAAGTACTCTAAGCCTCCTGTTATTAGAGTCCCTTGGCCCATCTTTCACAGTATCTCAATGACTGATGGAAAATGCAGGCAACACATAGGCCAGATGACGGTGACTCAGGATCTTTTTCCCCCAGGAACTTGCTGTCTGTCTCTTCTCTCTCTTCCTCTCATTTCCTTTCTCACCTGCTCAAATAGTCAAAAAAAGTAAATCAGCAAGTGTGCCCCCCAAGCTGAAGTCCAACCAGGAAATGAGATGCCAGCCTCCCTTGATGGCATCAGTAATTCCTCATCCTCCTGAACTGTCTCTTTTGTTTCAATCAGGGGGGAATTCTCTGAACTCCCCTGCAGGCCAACCATTCATAAAAAGTTTCAGAATTCCGTATTTCCCCTGAGTCATTTAATTATGTGGTTCTAGGAAGGGAAGAAAGACACAGTTGAGATGAATGGCCACGTGGGCAAAGGTCCAGGATAGGCCTATGAAGGTAGTAAGAGTGTTTTTTTTTTTTTTACCTTAAACCTTTAACTACAGTTCTGAAACAATGGGAAACATTTCCATTCATATCCACGTTCAAAAATTGTAACAAGATTTACATTTTTGATGCATAGTTTCAAGATTCTGCCAAAGCAAGCTGTATATCACCAATTTTGTGTCACTGAAGTAATTCTGGCAGCTTTAGATGGACCCTTCATGATATATTGATTTTTTTTCTTTTTTCTTTACAGAGTAAATAAATCCCCTTTGTAGACTAAATTTTAAAAATTCATTATTAACTCCCTCCACTTTTTTAGATTTCTTTTTCCCTAATTTCTTCTCTCTCTTGTGAAACTTTAATATCACAAGCATACTGTATAACTCTTCATGGAATATCAGATTCTTTTCCACTCCTCTCTCAAGTACCGATTTTCATCCCCTTGAGGGCCATATTGGACCCACTGGGAATGCATGGGAAGTAATTATTGAAAGAGCAGATCTCAGAGTACTCAAATATACTAGTGCTTTGGAAAACTCTATTATCATAAGTTTTATCCAATGTAGTTAAACCGATTGAAATAAACACTCCAAGTCCTTTCTACAGCATCCTCCCAGATTGCACTGCAAGTTCTTAGCTTGGATAAAAAAAAATCAGCAAACTGGATCTGGAGCACAGACAGACATACCCTCCATCATCTGGGCTCACTAATAGATTTCCCCCCTCCACTTCCATTTTTAGCAGTCTCAAAACCTTTCCAACAATTCTAAGTCCTTACCTTCAGCAGATGGCTTCTTTTACAGACATTGGACTTCATTCAAATTTCACCTTTGAAGACAATGCCAGCTCTCTCTTTCTTTTGATATGCATGTGCTACCCTTTGTCAAAGACTAGTTCTCCCACCAGGGTGGAGTCTGTTATGTCAGAAAGGGGCAGAATGTGTGATTTTCTGCTTTCACCTTAACTGTAAAGGGGTACTTCAAATTTCAATTAGAAGTAACAGTCTATAAACCACCACATAAAAATGTACAATTTTCATTCTCAATTCTTGGTCTTATTCTTTCTCATTAGAGAGCCATATTGAACAATGAAGCTTTCTTGTGTTCGTTAATGAAAGTGCCATGCCTGAAAAGAGTCATAAAACGGGAGCCCAAAACAAAAGGCTGGAGAAATTTATATAAAGATTTTGGTTTTTATTGTAATCCCCCTGAAATAATGCTATACACAGTTCCTTTTAAATCTGTGCCATGATTGTGGAAAGGAAAATTGGGAAATAATAGACTATTCTTGTATTCACACGCTCTCTTTACCTCCTCTCACCACGACACCACCCAACCTAGTCAGCTAAGAATTCAATTGTAACCATAATTACAAAATTAGGAATGAGAATGGGGACTTTTATAGGATGTAGTTATATTTCTGTAAAAGATTTTCACTGGAAGAAAATACAAAAAGCAGAATAAAAGGTAATAGTAGAGAATTAAGAGTGAGGGAGGAAAATGCCAGGAGGTAATCTTCACATTCTCATTATAGATTACATTCAGCTACAAGCAGCAGAAAATTCCAATGGCTTAAGTAAAGGAACATCCTAGAGATGCAGCATGGTATGGTACATATCTCAATTAATATCCTTGAGGACTCTCTCTGTTCTGTCCGTTCCTCTGCTCTTCCTCTCTCTCTTCTCTCAGAAGCTACTGCTCTCTTGGTTACAAGTTGGCTGCAATGGTTCTAGGCATCCTACCCAGATCTATGGAAGAAAGGTCAGGGTTTTTTCTTGTGTTGGGGGGGGGGGCTAGGAAGTGGGTATTAAAATCAGCCAGGAAGACTTTTCCTAGAAGGTCCCTAGCTAACCTCCCTTTATGTCTCCCTAGCTAGGTTGGTATCAGATATCCATGCCTGGAACGATGATCAGCCAAAGAAAATAGGATCGTGATGAGCATGTTAGAAAAGTTCCCTTGGGGCTGCCAATGGAGCCACCTTCCTAATGAAAGCAAATTTGGAGCTGAGGAGAATGGAAGCCAGAATAATTTCAGGGCTCTGCCAGGGTGGAATTGGGGGATAGGGAGGAGGACAGCATGAGGAAGAGTAGTTGGATTGGGAGTTACCAGTGTCTGTTGCATAGTTCTAGTTATATTTAACAGAGGTAAGTTTCATTTCTCTCTGATAGATTTTGAGCTCTAAAATGCCCAACTTCTAGAGCTATTTTATCAGTTTTTGTTGGATACCATTAAAGATCCAGCCCTAATTCACTTACTAGTGAAGTTTGGTGTCCACCGTCAGTATCTTGGTAGATGTTAGAAGAGGAGTTTCTATTTATTTATGTTTGTTTGTTTATTTTTTAAAAATTTTACATTTATTATTTTTGAGAGACAGAGACAGAGCACGAGTTGGGGAGGGGCAGAGAGAGAGGGAGACACAGAATCCAAAGCAGGCTCCAGGCTCTGAGCTGTCAGCACAGAGCCCGAAGCGAGGCTCAAACCTATGAACCATGAGATCATGCTCTAAGCCAAAATTGGACACTTAACAGACTCAGCCACCTAGGCATCCCTATTTATTTATTTTTAAGCTTATATTGAGAGAGAGACAGACAGACCGACAGAGAGACAGAGAAAGAATCCCAATCAGGCTCTACACTATCAGCACAGAGCCTGATGTCAGGCTTGAACTCAGGAACCGTGAGATTATGACCTGAGTTGAAGTCAAGAGTTGGACGCTTAATGGACTGAGCCACTCGGCACCCCAGGAGTTTCAGTTTAGTTCTTCAAGCCAAATATACCTGTTTGCTCCAGACCTGGAACACATCTTAAGCTCTGGCAGTTTTCACTGCTGATGTCCCCACCAAGCCACTCCCCTCAATCCGCTTGAAATCCTCCCATCTCTGAGTATTTGTGACCATTCTTATCCATTTTCATTTTCTCTTTTTTTGGTTCCACTTCACCAATCTATGATTATATCTCCAGAAATCTAAGCCCTTTGATCATGTTCTGCTGTGTGTTTTTGCTCATTTGTCAATATCATCTGCTTTTAGGGCATAAATGCTTAGCTCTACATAGCATAGCTTAGAAATGTGTATTTTATATTTCCTTAGGGAAATTCTTTCAAATTCAACATGGCCAAAAATTATCACCAAATCTTTTTCTTGAAACTTACTGGCTTTCTGAATTCAATGGCATCATCATGTGGCAGAACTCAAGCTCAAAATTTTTTCATCACGCGATGCCTGGGTGGCTCAGTTGGTTGAGTGTCTGACTTCAGCCCAGGTCATGATTTTGTGGTTGCTGGGTTCAAGCCCAGCATCAGGCTCTGTATTGACAGCTCAGAGCCAGGAGCCTGCTTCAGATTCTGTGTCTCCCTCTCTCTCTGCTCCTCTCCCACTTGTGCTCTGTCTCTCTTTCTCAAAAATAAATAATTTCAAAAAAACCCTTTTTATCACGATTGGCTAGTTTTTACATTATCTTTTGTATTATCAAGCATATCCTGCTGTTTTAATTTTTTCTATGGAGATGTCTCTTACACCAGTGTCTTAAATGATGCAGTGTTTATATAATACTTTGCAAAGTGTTAGCCACAAAGTAAGAAATCAATGCATGTTTGCTCTGATTGTTGCTGTTACAATTGTACAAAATATCACCATTGGATTTATTGAAAAAAATCCTTCTAAGTGTTCTTATTCAATTTAATTTTTCTCTAAATTTGTACTTCACATTCCCTCATACCGACACTTGTACCATGTTTATTACCTTACACTTTTTTGATTTTTTAATAACTATCTGATTTAGCACTAATATCAACAGGCTTTACATAATCCTATATTACAAGGTTATCACATTGACTTCTCAGTACAAATCTCTCCTTCCATTAAGTCAATCAACATTTTATTTCTTCTTGATCATCTTGCCTCTATAACCTTGCATCAGGTTTTACTGTAAACTTAGGGTATTTAATTCAAATCCCTCAAAGTGTTGATATGAAAAACTAAGCACCCAGGGCTTGTCCAGGGTCAGGTGACCAATGAAGATGAAGCAGAGCCTGGGCTCAAACTCAGATGTTCTCTCTCCCTATTCAAAGCTTTTTCTAGTTCATCAAAACTATTAATTCATTGCAATATTGCTGCTGGCTTATATTAAATTGTGCTTAACTAACTCTTCATTTCATTTTTTTCATGTAAGTGAGTATCAATTCATTCTTACTGATCCCCTTAAACTTTTGACCTGAAATAGGATATATTAACAGAGCTCCAATGATTTTTTAATTGTTTATATCTCAGTGTTCTGGTCGAACAAGGTCACATTTTCACCTCCATTATTGGCATTTCCATGACTCTTTGAACCAAATACAATGGTGGACAACACAGTTCTAAGAAGTAAGTAGGAATCATAAACTACCTGCTAACCTAATGTTTACGAGAGCACAGATTGAGAGGTCCACATTAGTTAGCCATAGATGATAGAACTTTATCACACTTATATTTAGACCAAACCAGTATTTCTGGTCTCAGACTGTTGGGTGAGAATCATGTTTAATGTGGCATATAGTTTTATAAGCACTTCCAGAGGTACTGATGACTCTATTTTGTAAACCGGGAGAGAGGGAAGAGAAGAGAAATGATAAACAACCAAAGACTTAACCTGAAAGCTAGAACATGCTTATCAATAGCTCCATGTTCAGAAGGATGCCTCTATAGATTTGACCTTTGTCTTTCCTAAAATGTTGCAAAGACCAATAATTAGGCCCCTATTATCTGAGTCTATATTTCTATATCAACTTTCTCATTTATATCCAAGTCTTCCCATGGGGGAAAAAAAGAAGAGCATCAGTTTAATTCTCAGAGCCAAAGAAAAAGTGAGTGGGGAAAATGAGTTAAGAAAACTGGCAGAGGAGTGCCTGGGTGGCTCAGTTGCTTATGCGACCAGCTTCGGCTCAGGTCATGATCTCATGGTTCGTGGGATTGAGCCCTGCGTTGGGCTGTGTGCTGACAGCTAGCTCAGAGCTTGGAGCCTGTTTCAGATTCTGTGTCTCCCTCTCTCTCTGACCTTCCCCTGCTTGTGCTGTCCCTCTCTGTCTTTCAAAAATAAATTAAAAAAAAAAAACTTTAAAAAATAAAAAAAAGAAAACTGGCAGGAAGAGCATGAGTGATCTTAGTTTTAAAATAATTTGTGTTTTAAAACATCTGTATAAATTCAGAGTCTAGATATGACCCTATATCAGATTTTGATACCTCCAAACAAGAGAAAGGAAATATAAGCCTTCCAGAATGTAAGCAACATACAATAAAGTATATGCAGGAGAGAATAAAAGTAGAGAAAAGAGCAGGAAGGTATAAATGAAACGACATCTCTATGTTTGGTTCCCTTTGGCAATGTCTACAGCACAGAACTACTTCTTAGCAGTCTTCAAGAGTTGTGCATAATGTTAGCATTGAGTACAGGTTTGGGGATAAGGCTGAAAGTAGCCTTAGTGAATTGTCGAGGAGCAAATAGGCATTATGTCGAAGCTGTGATTAGCAGTACAAATACAGTTGCCCTAGAGTGCTGCCAAGTGCGAACTTGATTTACAGAAGAAAAATTAGTTGTTCTTAAACCAAGAAGACAATACAAATTAGCCATTAGCCCATACATCTGACTGCTTATACTGTTGATGTACTCAGTAGCTTATAGACAAAGTTCTGGTACCCTTGTTTAAGTCTTCATACATTTATCTGACTTCATTTTTCCTTCATTTGTTTAGGAATATTTGTCCATTAATGAAAACAAAACTGTCTCCTGAGACAGGAATTGTTTTCAAACAATCTCAGAGCTGACTCTGAATTTTTGTAACTGCCTCTTCTGTTATTCATATCTCTGACCTATTTTGTTTAAGTGCATCATTGCCCCCGGGGAATTATTCTCCTTTATTATGACATGAGACCCAATTATCCAATGAGTCAGTGTCACCTAGGAGATAACATATATGTTTGCCCCTTGAGTGTTTCTTTAGAAAGAATGAGTTGGTTTTCTCTTGAAGAGTCCAATAAGATTCTCTTATAAAAACAATCATTTATAGCGTAATTAACTTCTCATTCAAATTCTACCCAATTGTACTGTGTGTTCCTTTAGTACTAGGAAGTTATTGATCAATATTTGATGAGATTAAGAGCATTTCAACTTCCCCAAATATAATGATGAACTTTAGATGATAATGATGAACTACCAAAATCAGTTGTGTTTTATCTTTCAGAGTCCTTATACTTCTTAAGTATAAAAAATCCATTAGCTTTAGATTAAGTTCAACAAAAAAATAATCTATTTTTGTCATATTATCTAAGATTGAAATATTTATTTTCCATCCCTGGGAAAATAATATTATCCTGATCATTTAAGTCCAAATAAATATCTTAATTCTCACCCTAGGAGTGGGTCCCCACATCATCTAACTCTAACAGACAACAAGGCTTGCATTCACAAGTACCACAGGACTTGTAGCAAACAAAGAAACAGTTTTTAATAGCACAAAAGTACTCCTCCCTCCCATGGCCATAGACCTGGACCCAGAAGAGAGGAAGCAAACAAAAATGTCCACCTCCCAATTTCTCCCTGGAGAAGGCTTAACTACATATTTTCCCAGCAGCTGCCTAAGATTCTAGTTTTTCATCAGTCTGCTAGATACTGAGGACAATCCTCCTCTTTGGGACACTGATGGATCTGGGCACAACCTAAGTCCCAAGGACCGGACCACTGAAGACACAGAAGGAGGCTTGGACAATATAAAAGTTTTAGAGACAACTAATGTCTCAGGTTTTACTGACCAACAGGCTTTATTTTCTTCAGAAGTCTACTCTGTCAAGACTGTGAAAGTTATCTGTTTTCTAATGTACACAGACCAATACAGAGAGTCAAGGAAAATGAAGAAACAAAGGAATATGTTTCAAACAAAAGAACAAGATAAATATCCATAAATGAATCTTAACCAAACAGAGATAAATGTTTTATCTGACAGAGAGTCCAAAATAACAGTCATATATCTGTTCACATAGATCAGGAGAGCAATGTATAAGCAAAGTGAGAATTTCAACAAATTGAAAATATTAAAAAGTTTCAAACAGAAATCATGAAGTTGAAGAATATAATAATTGAACTGAAAAATTCAGTAGCAGGGCTCAACAGCAGACTAAATTAAGTAGAAGTAGGGATCAGTGGACTCAAAGTTAGGGCAATGGAATTCATTTACTCAGAGGAATAAAAATGGAAAAAAGATGAAAAAGAGTGAAGATAGCTTACAGGACCTATGGGATACAGTCAAATGGACCTATGAAATATGAATATGAATTTGAATACCATATGCATATGTATATGGGGTGTATGTGTATGCGTATGTATATGATACCATGAAATGACTTGTGAAATGTGAAGGTGAATATGAATATTTTGTTTTTAATTTTTTATGTCTTTATTTTATTTTGAGAGACTGAGAGACAGAGGGCAAGTTGAGGAGGGCCAGAGACAGAGGGAGACACAGAATTCGAAGCAGGGTCTTGTCGGGTCTCGCCCTGGCCACTCTGGGCCTGCAGGGCGGTGAATCCTTGAGGGTTCTTGATCCTGAGAGAGGGAGAGAAAGGGCAGGAAGGGGGAGCACAGAGAGTAAGGACACAACACACACTTTCTGATCAAGCCTCTTCTCTTTTTTATTCAGAAAAAATTGTATCTTATAAAGGTTTCAAGGCGGGAAAACAAGGCAGCTGAGGTAGGTCGGTTGCTAAGAAACAGGGTTAAGGGATTAAGGCTGGAGTAAAAGAGGAACCAAACTAAAGTGTTTTAGCACAGCGCCTGAGGGGCTGATCTTTGATCTTCTGGCTTCTCCAGAGAGGGAGTGGTGCTCCCCTGCCTATTTTTGCAACTCCCCTCAGGGAGTGACATATCCGGCTAGCAAATGGCCAAGCAGCCGCTTCCCACAGGGTCTCGACTCTGAGCTGTCAGCACAGAGCCCAATGTGGGGCTAGAACTCATGAACTGCGAGATTATAAACTAAGTCAAAGTTGGATGCTTAACCACTGAGCCACACAAGACACCCCAAAAGGCAAGAATATTTAAAGTAACCATAAAAACAATATTTTATTAGCAGACACACCTGTAAAAGATGTAAGCTGTGATACCAAAAGCATAAAACATGGCGGTGGGGTAGCTTTGCCATGCACTTGGAATTTTTATTAGCTTACAATAGACTGTTATAAATATTAAATATAAGTACTTTATGTAAGCCTCATTGTAACAATAGGGCAAAAGCCTGTAAGGAGATACATGAAAGGTAAAAAAATAAAATAAGTGATGAAATCAAAGAATACAAGTACAGAAAATCATCACAAAGGAATAGAGGAAGAGAATAATAAAAGAATAAAAGAATTACAAAACAACCAGAGGACAATTAACAAACTAGCAGCAGGTAAGTTGCCTATGAATAATTACTTTAGATGTAAATGTACTAAATTCTCCAAAGTAATTAGAGTGGCTAAATGGATCAAAAACTAAGACCCAACTACACATTGCTTATTGAGAAACTCACCTAAAGCTTTAAGGACAAACAAAGACTGAAAGAGCTGGGGTGGAAAAAGGTATTCCATGAAAATGGAAAACATGTGAAAGCAGAGGTATCTATAGGTATCAAAAAAAAATAGACTTTAAGCCGAGGACTGTGACAAGAGACAAAGAGGGTAATTTATAACAATAGAGGAATCAATTATCAACAGAATATAACAATTGTAACTATTTATGCTTTCAACATAAAAGTACCTAAGTACATAAAGCAAATGTTAACAAATCTAAAGCAAGAAATAGACAGCAATACAATAATGGTAGGGATCTTCAATAAACCACTTTCAACATCAGATAAATCATCCAGACAGGAAATCAATAATGAAACATGGGACATAAGCTACACATTTTACCAGATGGACTTAACAGACAAAGATAGAACATTCTGACCAAAAATAACAAAATATACATTCCTCTCAAGTGTGTACATAGAATATTCTTTAGTATAAACTATATGTTAGGCTAAAACCAAGGCTCAATAAATATAAGAAGATGTAAATCAAATAAAGATTATTTTCCAATCACAATGGTATATAATAGAAATCAATTACAAGAAGAAAACTGGGGAACTCACAAATACTTAAAAATTAAACAATGTGTTTCTGCACAACCAATAGGGCAAAGAAGAAGTTAAGAGAAATTTTAAAAAATCTTGAGAAAATTGAAAATGAAACTACAACATACCAAAGTTTCTGTGATGCAACAAAAATCGTTCTAAAAGGGAATTTATAGCAACAAATGCCTACATTAAGAAAAATAAAACTCAAATAAGCAATCTACCTTTACAATCTCAAGGTATTAGAGAAAGAACAAACTAAGATCAAACTTAGCAGAAGGAGGGAAACAATAAATGTCTGAATATAAATAAATGAAATGGAAGACTTATTTTTAAAATTTTTTAGTGTTTATTTTATTTTTGAGAGAAAGAGAGAGAGAGAGAGAGAGAGAGAGGAAGAGAGAGAGTGTGTGTATGAGTGGGGTAGGGGCAGAGAGAGAGAGAGGGAGACACAGAATCTGAAGCAGGCTCCGGGCTCTGAGCTGTCAGCACAGACCCGACACAGGGCTTGAACTCACAAACTGTATGGTCATAACCTGAACCAAAGTCAGTGCTTAACTGATTGAGCCACCCAGGCACCTCAGAAGACTTATTTTTTAAAAAAAAGATACACAGAATTGACAAATCTTTAGCTAGATTCACCAAGAAAAAGAGAGGTTTCAAATAAAATTAGAAATGAAAGAGCAGACATTAACAACTGATACCACAGAAATACAAAAGATCATGAGAGATTAACAACTATGAACAATTTTCACTAACAAATTTGACAACCTAGAAATGGGTTCCTAGAAACTGAATCATGAAGAAATAAAAAGAAATCTGAATATAAGGTTTAAGTTATTAGTAAGAATATTGAATTATTAATTAAAATCCCAACAAAGAAAAGTCCAGGACCAAAAAGCTTTACCAGTGAATTCTAGTAGACATTTAAAGATTCAATAACAATCCTTCTCAAAATGCCTCTCCAGGATAAAAGAGGCAGGAGCACTTCCAAGCTCATTTGATGAACATACTTGCAAAAGTCCTCAACAAAATACTAACAAACCGAATTCAACAATACATTAAAAGGAGAGACACCATGATCAAATGGAACTTTTTCCAGGGATGTAAGGATGGTTCAATATCTGCAAATCCATGTGATACTACATTAACAAAGTGAAGGTTAAAAATCACATGATTATCTTAACAGGTGCAGATAAAGCATTTGACAAAACTTAACATTCTTTCATAATAAAAACTCTCAACAAACTGGATATAGAGAAAACATATCAAAACATATCAAGGGCCATATATGAAAAGACTATGACTAACATCACACTCAGTGGTGACATGCTGAAAGCATTTCCTCTAAGTTCAAGAACAGGATAAAGGATGCTCACTCACCACTTTTATTCAGCATACTACTGGAAGTCCTAGCCAGAGCAAGAAAAAAGAAATAAAAAGCAATCACGTTCAAAAGGAAGAAATAACACTGTCTCATTTTGTAGAATATATGAGGCTATATATAGAAATATGATGTTATTATATAGAAAGTCCTATAAGCTCCACCAAAAAACTGCTAGAACTAGTAAATGGTTTCAGTAAAGTTGCAGGATATAATACACTAAAGTCAGTTTGTTTCTATACAACAACAATGAATATCAAAGAGAAATTCAGAAAGAAAGAGAATTAAGAAAGAGAAATTAAGAAATTAAGAAAGAGTTCCCATTTCTCATAGCACTAGAAAGAATAAAACACTTAAGAATAAGTTTAACCAAGAAAGCAGAAGATCTCTACACTAACAGTTGTAATGCATTGATCAAAGAAACTGTGGAGGAGAAAAATAACTGGTAAGATATTCTGTGCTCAGGGAATATTGGAGTAATTCCAATAATTGGAAGAATATTCATACTACTGAAAACAATCTGCAGATTCAATGCAATCTCTATCAAAATTCCAATGCCCTTTTTCACATAAATGGAAAAAATGATCCTAAAATTTGTATGGAACCATGAAAGAACCCAAGTATTCAAAGCAATCCTGAGAAAAATGAATAAAATTGGAGACATCTCACTTTCTGACTTCAAACTATATTAGAGAGCTATCATAATCAAAACAGTAATCAAAATAGGTACTGTCATTAAAACACAGGAACAGAGGAACAGGATAGAGAACGCTGAAATAAGTCCACACATATATGGTCAATTCATTTTTGACAAATGAGTCAAGAATGTACAATGGGGAAGGACGGTCTCTTCAATTTCAATAAATGGTGTTGAGAAAACTGAACAACCACATGCAAAAGAATGAAACTGGACCCTTATCCTTATCTTACTCCACACACAAAAATAAACTCAAAGCAGATGAAAGATTTGAACAGAAGGCCTGAAATCATAAAACTCCTAGAGGAAAACATAAGGAACAAGCTTCTTGACATTGATTTTGGCAATGAATTTTTGGGTATGACATCAAAAGCACAACAAAAGCAAAAATAAACAATTGGAACTGCATCAAACTAAGGAGGTTCTGCACAGCAAAGGACACAGTCAACAACAACAAGGCAACCTATATTTGCAAATCATATATCTAATAAGAGGTTAATATCTGAAATACATGTTTTAAAAACATATAACTCAAGGCACCTGGGTGGCTCAGTCAGTTAATCATTCAACTTCAGCTCAGGTCATGATCTCACAGTTTGTGGATTTGAGCCCCGCATCAGGCTCTGTGCTGACAGCTCAGCGCCTGGAGCCTGCTTCAGATTCTGTGTCTCCCTCTTTCTCCCTCTCTCTCTCTGTCTTTCTCTGCCCCTCCCCCTGCTTGTGTTCTGCCTCTCTCTCAAAAATAAATAAACATTTAAAAAATTTCATAATTCAATAGCAAGAAAATCCAACCCATTCAATTTTAAAAATGGACAAGGGAGATGAATAGACATTTTCCAAAAAAGATATACAAATGGATAACAGGTATGTAAAAAGTGATGCTCAACATCACTAATCATCAGAGAAATACAAATCAAAACCACAATGAGATGTTATTTCACACCTGTTAGGATTGCTAATATCAAGAAGTAAAAGAGGATGCAGAGAAATGGAACCCTCATACACCATTGGTGGGAAGCTAAACCCGCACAGTCATTATGGAAAAGACTACGGAACTTCATCAAGAATTTAAAAGTAGAACTACAGTAATCCCCCATAATACTATTTCTGGGTATACATGCAAAGGAAATGAAATTATCTCAGAGATGTCTATAGTTTCATCAGTATAGCAACAGTATTCACAACAGCCAAGAAATGGAAACAACCTAGCTGTCTGTTGATGGTTGAATGGATGGGGAAAATATGGTGTGTGTGTGTGTGTGTGTGTGTGTGTGTGTGTGTAATGGAGTAGTGCCAGCCTTAGAAGAGAAGGAAATTCTGTGATTTGCAACAATGTGGATGAACATGGAGGATATGATGCTAAATGAAATAAGCCAGACAGTAAAAGACAAATATGGCATGGTATCCCTTATTTATGGAACATTAAAAAAATAGTTATCGGGGTGGGGAGTGGAGAGACTGTTAAAAGTGTACAACCTTTCAGTAATAAGAGGAATAAGCTCTGAGAATCCAATGTATAACAATGTGACTATAGTTGATAGCATGGTATTTTATAATTGAAATTTGATGAAAATATAATTTAAATGTTTTTACCAAAAAAAGTAAACATGTGAGGTGATCGGTATTTTAACTAATTTGATGGTGTGAATCCTTTTACTATGTGCGTGTATGTAAACGTATATATATATATCTCAAATCATCACACTGCACACTTTAAATAGCTCACAATTTTATTTGTCAATTAAACCCCAATAAAGCTGGGGAAAAATTATGGTCCAACTCCTCTATTCTTTGAATGATTTATAGTGACTAATATTATGGCTTGACTCGCGGTGCCCGTGTTTCTGCATAAAGTTTGTGTTAGTATCCCTATTATGTGACTAATTTAAGTGTCTTTCTGAGTGGGCTACCAAGGATTTACCATACTCTGGACATTAGCAAGTGAAACCAAAAAAAATTGCTTTCTTATATTTATGAGGCCAAGTGAGAATGGACCTAGGGTTAAATCCAAACAAAGCTTGGTTCCCTGAGTTTTGAAAACCTACTCTTTGCTCTGCTCTCATGAAATTCATTGTGTTCTCAAAAGCATGTATTGGTCCAGCAGGAATAAAATTTTTATAAGCTTCAATTATGAGGTCTCCAAAACACATGTAGCTTGTAGTATACTACTTCTATTCAGAAATTGCCCAATATTTTATTTTCTGTTGGTGTGTATAAATATGTGTGTATATATATATATATATTTTATGCTATATATAATTATATATATTATATGCATATAACCACAAGTACTTCTATGCTTTATTTATTAGATTGATGTGCCTACTTTTTTTTTAAATTTATAACATTGATTCATTTTTGAGAGACAGATACAGAGCATGAGTTCGGGCAGGGCAGAGAAAAAGCAAGACACAGAATCTGAAGCAGGCTTCAGGCTCTGAGCTGTCAGCACAGAGACAGATGTGGGGCTCAAACCCATGAACCACAAGATCATGACCTGAGCTGAAGTCAGATGCTTAACTGACTGAGCCACCCAGGCGCCCCCGACTTTGTTTTTTATAAATTACTTTATTATCTTTATAACAACTCTCTGAGATAAGTATTTAAGTTCTCACATGACAAATGAGAAAACTATTTCATTTTGTCCTCAGATATGCTGTAGAACATAATGTCATACTCATGCCTCCGGTGGGCATAAGTTTCCAACAGCTTGATGAAGCCATATTTCTCCAGAATGTGTTTTGGATTTTACCACCCTGATCAGCAGTGCAGTTATTTCTTCCCATTAGCACTGGCATCCTCTGGGACAAGAACTCAATGATTGTATATTGCATGAATTAATGGATGATTATGTTTTCTTAAACAGAAGCACATAAAAAAAGCAAACAAAATTAATGTGTCTTTAAACCTTACATTAGAACCAATAAAACAAGCTGGGAAATCTATACCAAGTTGAGGTTTCTTTTCATTCCCCAAATATAACCCCCTGGTAACAAAGTCTTCACCATGATGCCAATGAGCTAGAAATCTATGGCTAAAAGTGTTTCATCCTCCACAATAACCATCTTTTCCTAGGGGCACCCCGAAACAGCAGGGCCTTTTACAACATAAATTCTCCTTTCAAATGCAAATAAGAACAACAGCAAACAAATATACTTAAAGCATCAGTGCATCTTCCTACATAAACACGCATTTCCAGAGCTCTGTGAAATACATTGATACCTCCTTTACATGCCTTCACATTTATTCCTTTTAGAGTAAATGAATTTTTATCAGTAATTTAGACATTATAAGGCCAAATACATGAACTATTAAAAGATGAACTGAGGCAAATCTTGTATTGCATCTTCGCTTTAAGCTTGCATTCTACTTTTAAAATCTCAGGGTAAAATATTTTCACATGTGAACTCATTAATCCCTGCTAAAGAATGGGCAGTAGGCATGACCATCAAGCAAGCCATAAAAAGTAGAGATACAGTTTTTAAACAAATATATTGACCTTAAGCACTCTATTTCAGAAAAGATACAGAGTTGTTTCTTAGACTCTTTTGGCAACAATCTACTAACATTTTAGCTTATTCCAATGAAAATAGATGGTGCAGCAATATAAAAACAACAGTGCCATTAAAGTTAAATAGTTCTAAGCCTCACATTCCTACAATAATAATATTGGCCTTTTGCCTCTGTTATAGCAAATGGATTAAATATTCATGCTGATATTTATTTTCTAAATGTAAAATGGAATTAGGATAACAAATAAAGTCTACCATCTGGTGAGGATATTGGTTATATATTATATATCTTTTGTTTCTTGGGCTTTTACATGTTTGATTCAAGGTAGGTTACTGAATAATGCATAAACATCTTTAAAAATGCATTTCAATAGTTGAGATTATAGTTGGTTGTCAGGTTCTCATCTTGAGCTAATAACGTGGTGATTTTCTTTTTTGTACAGAACAAAACTATGGAGAAGCTAGCCAGTAAAAACCTTATCAGTGTTGCATCAAAATATTTTTCTGATACAGATTCTCTATCAGTGAGTTCATTTTGTAGAAGAAAACCACCGCAATATTCTCTATAAATGTTACATTTCCTGAAGCATCTCCCTAGGAAAGATTTTTTGTGATTGGAAGCAATCTCGATATAACCTAACTATGTAAGAAATAGGCTCTATTTGCAAATCTCCAAATAACTAACTGATGTAAAGCTATGGAAGACAACATATCTATTTGCTATAGCTCTGCCTTTTTTAAGGGATCATTTTTATCTCTCTATTCATCATAAACTCGTGCCACATGTATTTATACTTTGAGGCTAAATAGACACTAAAGATTTAACTTCTTAGGGCTTTGTAAGTAGTAACTGTCCATAATATCCCCACATTTTGGGTTCTGCTTCTGAGTTCTGAAGATTCAGAAACTTGACTATATAAACCTTATTGTGACTTTTCATGTTTGGTGGCACACTGCCTTTAATTAAGCAGATCCACTGAAGATTGATAGCTAATGTAAGATCCCATTTTATTAATTTTGAATGAGAAACATAACCACAAATTAGACTCAGGACTGGCTACATAATTGGGAGGGCCCAGTACAAAATGAAAACATAGGATCCCTTGCTTAGAATGATTAAGAATTTCAAGACAGCAATGACAGGGCATTAAACTAAGCACCAGGCTCTTCTAAAAGCAAAGATCTCATATAACTGCACAGGTCACATGCCCATGAAGCTGGCCCTGATTAAACTCATATATCTTCCAAGATTGCTTGAAAGTACAGAATTAGAGGAAAAGGATTTGGACACATACCTGTATTCCTGAGAACACTGGTTGGATTGGTCTTTCCACCCTTAGCCAAGTAGAATGGAAACACATTAGCACTTCCTACTGCTGGCTCAAGCTCATTTAGCTCATTGCTCTTTTGTTGTAGTGGAGCTTTCTTCATCGTGTTACAGTCCAGTAGAGCTGCTAAGAGTTTTTGCAAAATAGCCTGTCATTTTAATTGAATTCAGTAGACAACCTTGTCAAATCAGCTGTACTTTCAAAACATACCTTGGCAAGCCTTGTATTTTTTTTTAAACTTCTTACCTATGATATTTAATTTTTTCTTAAGTTTTTATTCAAATTTTTTAGTTAACATACAGTGTAATATTAGTTTAAGGTATACAATATAGTGATTCAAAATTGCATTGTATGGTACTCATAATGGGCTGGTTTTCTTTTTCAGAGGTTGGCCTTTCTTAGCTCTGCTCTTGGACTTTGAGGAAATTTATATCAATCATCTGCATGCTCTAGGCTTTATTCACTCATTCAACACATCATCATTGAGTGTCTATTATGTAAATGATAGGTGCCATAGTGTTTAATATTATAGAACTATATAACATCATATGTTATATGAATCATATATATTCAACCTATGTTATTTAAGATGTGGTGTTCTGAGAATTGACACATATATTTGTCTGTTATGATAATAAGCATATATGTTATTCAGGACACATGTATTTTCATTAACAAACCTAACTCAAATTATTCTAAAAATTAAATAAATATTTGATTGATAGGTACATAGATAGATAAAGTGGTTTCAAGTGACTGGATTCTAAAATACACAAAATGACATTAGAATGTCTTCCTCTCCTCCTCTTCATCATCTTCCTCCTTCTCTCCATCCTGTCTCTCTTTCTTTCCATTATCCCACTTCCTATGAGTTGGCTTTATTATCAGACAGGATCCCTCCATGTAGTTAAAAAAAATTAGACTCAAGTACCCCCAAGGTCACATGTCAGAGGAGACATCTCCCTTGTTGGAGCATCCAAAATTATTATTTCAAAAGAATTTGATTGGCCTTATCTTGGTCATATCACATGCCTACCTTGATCCAATAATTCTGTCATGGGGCCTGGAACACTATTATTATTAATCATCCATGAGTACATAAGTCCCCCTGGGAAGTGGAGGGGAATCTTGTTTAAGGAAAAGGAAGAGCTTTTTAAAATTATTTTTTTACACTTATTTATTTTTGAGAGACAGAGCATGAACAAAAGAGGGGCAGAGAGAGAAAGAGACACAGAATCAAAAGCAGGCTCCAGGCTCTGGGCTAGTGTCAGCACAGAGCCCAATGCAGGGCTCCAACCCATGAACCGTGAGATCATGACTTGAGCTGAAGTTGGATGCTCAACCTACTGTGCCAACCAGGCGGCCCAAGGGAGGGCTTTTGTTATCACAAAAGGAAGAGGTGATTCTGTGCAGGTAAAAATATATGTCTTCTCCAACTTTGCACAATAGGACCCTATAGTTGAATGCAGAGAAAGCTTGAGATTTGAAGTCTGGGATAAGAGATGTGCCACTAAAACCCATTTTCTATGGAAATTGAGCAAATTACTGTGGTGTGAAGGGTTCATCATTGTGATTTTCAAGGGAAAGCTAGAAGTACAGTGTTCCACAGTGCTTAGAGGAAAACCTAAAACGTTTACAATTCATAAAAATCAAGCTCTAGATTTTGTCCAATTTTGTTGCATACATAGAAAGATGCCATTTAATTTTTCGAACATAGTCAAAATGTTTACCCCTTAGGACTTGCAGTTCCCAGTTTCTAAGAGGGGATGAATACTCTGATTTTTCAGGCTTTCATCAAAGACAAAGAAATTAAGGAGGCCAACAACTCCAGGTCTGAAGCTCTGCCTTGGGCTTTGATATTCCCAGAAGTTACATTAATTCCTACAGCTCTCAGATACTTTCTAAAATCTAATGGGACCAAGCTTTTCTCACGTCTTCTGATTCCTTGTGAGGAATGCTCAGAAGCATTTGCATTGTTGCACACCCATCATAGCTAATGTTTCACAGAGTTGATATTTCAAAGTACTTTGAAATTCTTAAACTCTATCCTCTGGAGAAAGGCAATAGTATCATTACCTAATGTGACGTGACTTGGCTTGAGATGACCAGCTCATGAAGGGAACTGTACACAGGTAATACAATCATCTGTCCCACCATAATTCCCTTTCTGCTTCCCTTCACATGACAGAAGGGAGGACGGCCACAGAAAAGCTGTAGGGCTCCACACAGAGGAAGGCTGTGTTCTTTTCCACCTCGAGTACCACCTCTCTCTCCACCCACACTCACACTGTGGGCTTGACCGTGTGCTGTCACCCATGTGACAATGCATTGGAGAAATGTTGCTCTTGTGTATTCTTTATCTGTGGAGTGATGGGACCCTCCAGCTTGTCTCCCAGATGCCTCAGTTGCATCAGGGGACACTGCTGGGAGCTCTGGCACCAGCTGATGCTTATCCCTTCCAAACAGAGAAAGGGAGGCACCTCCTGAAGTTTGCAGGGATGCCGAAACAGGTCCCACTACATATTTATAATTTTAAGGAGACATTACAGTCACAAAAACCCTGAGATCAGTGACTTACTGAATCACTAAGAAATCCTAAGACGACGACAACAACACAACAATAAAATCAGACCCAGAGAATCCTGCCAAATGCAGCATGCTTTGAGGACTACCGTGGTTACTTTGAGCATGAACTAAACACTATTTTCTTAGCATGGCTTCTCAGTCAAGGAGGTGTTTGGAGAGAGATGTGGGCTTCTGAGTCATGGGCAAGGTGGAGGCATCTGGCTAATGGAAAGGGCTCTGTGGGGGACCAACCGGCAACACCAGGACCTTAATGGGTAACAAAGCAATTCTCAGAGCATGGATTCGTCCCAGACATGACACCAAGGCAAAAGAAGAGAAAGAGAACTTGTAGAGTTGTTTCTTTTTTTTCTTTAGGTGGTAGAGAGGGGAGAAGGGGAAGGTTAAATAAGTGGTACAGACTCAAGTTCCAGAAACAAACTAAGAAAACCCAAAAACAGCCAGCTCCCCAAATGGAGTGGAAAAGCTGTCTGCAGTGAGGGACACTGGAGGCTGCCTCTTCCAGGGAACCTACCAATCCTCTCAGAAGTCTTTTGTTTGCCCCCTTAATGGATCCTGCTGCACTTTAAAAAAAAATTAATGTTTATTATTTATTTTTGAGAGAGAGAGAGAGAGAGAGTCAGAGATTCAGAGTATGAGTGAGGGAGGGGCAGAGAGAGAGGGAGACACAGATTCCAAAGCAGGTTCCAGGCTCTGAGCTGTCAGCAAAGAGCCTGATGCAGGGCTCCAACTCACAACCTTGAGATCATGACCTGAGCCAAAGTCAGAAGCTTAACCGACAGAGCCACCCAGGCACCCCTCACTTTTTTTTTTTAAGTTTATCTTATTTCCCTACTTGTCAAACTCAAAAGTGCTTCAGCCATACCTTTCTATCCTGCAAATGCAGACACTGACTTCCATTAATACTCTCTTCCCCCCACTCCTTACTCATTTCATTCAAATAATCTACACTCAGGCCAGCTGTCCCAAGCCCTGGAGGGAGAGATGAAGGAAAAATTGAGGTAGAAACTCTCTCAGTGTCAGTCACAGGCCATGAAAGTCTGGACAACTCTTTCACTCTGACCCTCACTTTTCCCATCTGTAAAATGGAATGAACCTTGCTTTAGAATGTTCCCTCACACCCAAGGCACTCCACACACTCAGTTCTTCCCAGCTCATCCCTGCCTCTGCCTCCCAAATTCTATTCTAAGCCAGTCTCCCTCATTCTGCACCTTTAGGGACACCTGCCCACATCAGCCTGAACAGCTACTCCCCTCTCCTTCCAAACAGCCCCTTTGTTTGAAGACCACAATTTGTGACTAACCTTATATCACTTTATACTTTTATTCATCTCTTTTACTTTACCTTTTTGGGGAGAAGAGGTATTATTCTACTTCTAACTAGACTGTCAAAAATAAATATTAAAAAAAGTGAAAAACTGAGTAAGTCATTTAAGTAAGTTTAAAAAATATAGAAACTGTTAATATATGACAATATCTTGAGAGATACCCATTTCAAAGATAATCGGCATTTATTAGAGTTACTGAGGCCTGCAACACGTGGATGGATATAAACACCAGTGAGCCAGGCAGTGTCAGTGGGCAAAGTATTACATCAGTTACCCTATTCCAATTACACTGCAGAAACAGCTTGGCTTAGTTTTTCTCTTTAAAATGTACATATAATAAAATATTGAAGTTTTTCAAAGATAGTAAGTTCATAAAGGAGAACAATCAAAAGACTATTTTTTTAATTTTAGAGCGAGAGAGAGAAAGAGAACAAGAGTGAGGGAAAGGGCAGAGGGAGAGAGAGAAAGAACCTTAAGCAGGCTCCGTGCTCAGCATGGCTCAGCTCAGGCTGACATGGGGTTTGATTCCAAGACTCTGAGATATGACCTGAGCCAAAGTCAAGAGTCAGATGTTCAGCCAACGGAGCCACCCAGGCACCCCCAGTAAAAGACTTTTGATGCCCATACATTGATGTCTGGACACCACACACATTTGGGTCTCTGCAGCTCCTTTGCCTGGGAGACTTTGCCCTTGTCTTCCCTGCTCTAGGCTCTGACCTTCAAGATGAACTTCAAGAGCTGTCCTCCTCTGTGCAGTTTTTGCCAACAATAGGCTCACAGCTCTTTTGCTGTCCAAATTCGTAAGGCTCTTGTCTGCGTCAGTCAGCACTTAATGACATTTTGAGGTGGGCATTTCTTATGTTCGTGTTCTCACTTATCAACTAAATTGGAAGTTTCTGTCCCTTTTGTATATCCACCACAGCAACTATAATATATACACACTCAATTCATTCAGCTGTATAAACACTTTCTTTCACCATCAATAAAAGTAGGAAATCAATAGACATTAAAATTTCAAAGAAAGAAACAAGAGTTTTTACCCAGTGTGTGAAAATAGTGTTACATGGTATTTAGTGATGTGGGCTCTGGATGAGATGTGGGGTCCAGACCCGAGCTTTACTGTTACTACAAATATCCACTCTTAGGCAAATTTTTAAGGATATCTAAGCTTTGCCTCTCTCCTTTCTAAAACAAGGGTAATGATATATGTCCTATCCAGAACATATTGTATATAAGTAAAGGGCAGTGATACTTCATTCAAGTGATCAATCATTATTTTTATTATATTATTGAAAAATTACCAGGGCACCTGGGTGGCTTAGCCAGTTAAGCTGCTGACTTCAGCTCAGGTCATGATCTCACAGTCCGTGGCTTCGAGTCCTGCGTCAGACTCTGTGCTGACAGCTCAAAGCTTGGAGCCTCCTTTCGAGTCTGTGTCTCCCTCTCTCTCTGCCCTCCCCTGCTCACGCTCTGTCTCTCTATCTCTCAAAATAAATGTTAAAAAATTTAAAAAAAGAAAAATTACCTAAATTATATGTTCAGATTTATTAGGAAGAGTCTATAAAATACACATATTTCTAAAAGCCAGGTTGTTACAAATGTGTTTGGGTTGGTTCTGAAGAAGTTTTAATTGACATGAAGGTTAAATCTATTAACTATATGGAGAATGAATTAGTAATAGGATTATTTACTTCAGTAGAGTGCCAAACCAGAAGAATTATGGTCCAGTTAAACAAAAGAAAAGGAGCAGATGCATGTGTGTATTTCATTAGCCTATAAAAACCTAGGGGTGTGGCAGTGAAGAAGTATCCTTTGCCTTTATGATTATCTCAGATGATATACTCATCAACTGATCAGATGTTAATTAGTTAAGAGAATAAGGTTCACTATGATGGAGTATAGAGCCCTGAACTTGGAATCAGAACTCAAGGATTCACGATCTACCACTTGCTAAGCATGTAACTGACGATAAACCACATACATTCATTAAAATTTTATCTCATTTAGGGCACCTGGGGGGCTGAGTTGGTTAAGTGTCTGACTCTTGGTTTTGGCTCAGGTCACGACCTCATGGTTCAAGAGTTCAAGCCCCATGTCGGGCTGTGTGCTGACGGCGTAGAGCCAATTTGAAATTTTCTCTCTCCCTTTCCCTCTGCCCCTCCCCACTCATGCTCTCTCTCTCAATAAATAAATAAACTTTAAAATAAATAAATACATTTAATTTTACCTCATTTGAAAATGGAGGTAAGATATTTAACTCAGGTTAATAAAACGTAAACGTGAAGGGACTTCTCTTTCTGACTATGGTTGGCATGCTGGTAACCAACCAAGATAGCACCAAGGATAACTGGAAAAGTCAGATAGGATAGATAAATAAAATCTGTGTGTAGGCATTGGAAACGCACTTAGGATTTAGGGTCTAGATCCCAGGAAGAAATGATAGCCATGAAGATGAACTGAAATTACACACCCTTCTTTTCCTTTCAGGGCATCTGTTAATCTTCGATGTGAGTCAGAGACTGTGAGGCCAGGCAGAAGATGGCTGCCAATAGGCAGACAGAGCAGCAGAGCTTTTGAAAATAACGCATGCTGGAAGACAAAAACTGGAGGTCAGGCCAAGAGGTATCAAGGGTTTGAGGAAACAAGATCATGGAAAATAAAGAAGCATAGAGAAATAAGCCTGACATTCTTCATACTCCCCATTCAGCGTTTGCCAATTCCTTATTGAGCAGTGTCAGAGGTTAAGAAGCTAAGTAAAAAGCCACTGAAAAGGAGAAGGGAGTGTTTGGCAATCTCACAGCATTAGCGTAAACAAAAACTGGAATTTAGGACTGCCAAGGAAAAGAGGTTCTAGAAAGCACTCCAGTCTTTCAGTTGGGACTGTTGGCAAGCTCGCTCCAGGAATCAGAGGTGAAAAGTAGACCAAGACTTGAATGGATTCCAAACCTCTGTGGGGTCCCACATTTTCTGATCAGATTGAGGGGAGCTCCCTGTACTCAGCAGCAGGGAGGGGTGACCTCTCTCTGCAGGAAGAACATCAGGCAGAATCCATCATACTTGCTGTAATCAATGCTTGCCATTCAATCAAAATCACTATGCATGACAATAAACAGCACCCCCCCAAATCAAAAGACAACAGATTCACAAATGAACTGGATACCAGGTGTTCAGACCTAGACCTGAAATTGATTTAAATTAACAACTTCAATAAAATAGATGGCAAAATGCAAATTTCATGAGATCAGAGATCTGGGTTCAATATTCAATGAAAAAAATGTCCAGGCCAATCAAGCGATAGGATAATGTGACTGAAACTAAGGGGAACAGGGACAATAGAAAGAGGCTCAGGTGGTGCAGGTGTTAGAGATAGCAGACAGGACATTAAATAACTACTAATATGTTCAAGGAAATTACTAAAAAAGATGGACAAAATAGATAAAAATAAGAATTCTAACAGAACAATTGCATATAAAAGTACTTGATATTTCATATGAGATTACCATCTTTGGAATAAGGCCACCTTTCCCCTCTACTAGTCAGCAAAGGTGCAGGCTTATTACTTGTCTTCAATCAAGAATCCATTTGAGGCCATTTCTGGAAAGTTAAGGCTCAGCCGACCTCTGGTTCCCCCGTGTGTTTGGTGCACAGTCCTCCAGATCAGGTGACTGGGACCCATCTCACCCAGCTTCCGAATTTAGCAGATGTGTTCCAGGAGAAACTGGCTGTGGGTTGACCGCCCTTGCAGTCCTCGCTTTTGTCTTTCTATCTTTAGAGAACCACAGAAGGCTCCCCTTGTTGGTCATTCTCCAGTTCTCTTCCCAGGACAGAGCCTGGACCCTCAGCCTCTTGCTTATACCAAGATCTTCAGGTCCTCTGGGAACAAAAGCAGCCACGCATGATTAAACTCACATCTTCTGCCTTTTCCCCTCTCTGGAATCTTAGCCCTTCTGGTTTCTGTTGCTTCGGTGGCTCTCGGATGCTTCAAAACAAATAAATTTTTGATGTTTATTTATTTATTTGAGAGAGAGAAAGAGAGAACAAGTGGGGTAAGGGCAGAGAGAGAGGGAGACACAGAACGAAGCAGGATCCAGGCTCTGAGCTGTCAATGCAAAGACTGATGCGGGGCTTGAACTCATGAACTGTGAGATCATGACCGGAGCTAAAGTAGAATGCTTAACCGACTGAGCCACTCAGGTGCCCGTAAGCAAATATTTTTTAAAAATTTTATTTCGGTTTTGAGGGATGTCAAAAGAGCATTTGTCTTCCTGTGGCTACGCCTTCCTGCTTGGTAAGACTGGTAATGTCAAGCAACCGTGACTTTCCTGCACTGCAACCAAGTATCAACTGGTACAGTCATTTTGAGAGCAGGCATTAACGGCTACATCCTATGGCCCAGCAATTCTACTCCAAAGATCAGACTAATGAAAAAGAACATTTTCTATCTTTTTTTTAAATGTTTATTTATTTTTGAGAGAGAGAGAGAGAGAGAGAGAATCTGAAGCAGGCTCTAGGCTCGGAGCTGACAAGGGGCTCAATCCTATGAACCACAAGATCATGACCTGAGCCAAAGTCGGTTGCTCAACCAACTGAGCAACCCAGGCACCTCAAGAACATTTGAAAATTTTGATGTTTGTGAGTCCCATTCCCGGGCTCCCAGGGAAGCTATACTTCAACAACTCACCAAGGTCAAAATGACCCAGTAGACTCTCAAAACACATACTCGATTTCTGCCCCAAACACACATTGTACATCTCCTTCATTAATGAAATTAACTAAAAAAAGAGCATTTGTAACACACACACACACACACACACACACACACACAAAAGAAAAAGGAAGAAACTTCCCTGGTTCCCATAATATTAATGTCAAATAGCCCTGCTTGTACATACTAGAAACTTACGATGAGGTGTGGAACTTTCTGAAATATTCTTCATCTAATAATTTGTAACTTTTTTATGTAAAACATTGTATAACCCCACACCAAGTGTTTCCCTACTGGAGCATTCTCTTCTTTATGAAGATTTTACACCCAGAGTAGCTGTCCTAACTTGAACTTTTTTTTTAGACCTCCTGAAAGATTTGTTCCAGTCAACAACTAGTTAAGAAATACCTTCATGTGTTCATCAAAGGGCAGGCATAGAACTTCAAAGTGGAAACATCTTAAATGCCCATGTCTAACAGAACAGGTATATACATTGTATCACATTCATTCAAAAGGAGAACAATCCATAATCACATAGAATAAGATGAATCTCACAATGTTTTAGCACAAAAAAACTAGTTACAAAATAACACTTGAAATTTGCAAAAGCTTTGATGACAGCCAAGCACCACACACATAATTCAGTGTTGATAATACCCTTAAAATATGTAGAATATTGCTAAGCTTTGCGCATTTTATTCCATATAAACTGAACTTCCAATATGTTTTATGTGACTGCAGTGAAAATCCATGTACTGATATAAAAAAAATGAAGAAAGATGAAAGCAAAGCTATGGCTTTTGAGCTAAACTTAGTGGTATCAAGGCACGCCTAACAACACAAGTTGCTTTTTATTCCTCTAAACTAGGAAAAACTGCCAATGTGTGAGACATTCCATGGCTTTTAAATCCACTGCTCAAATGGATAGCTGCACATTTTCTTCTTGCTTTGGCCTGATCTATGCCTCTCATTTTTGTCACTTATGTCTGGAGGTGTCACATTCTAATTTGGACTGCCGTATCTTAAATCTGATATTTGCGGACCTTAAGGAATGTAGTGTGCACATCACATGACTTGTCTCAACTTGTGATAATGATGAGGACCTTCTCCAACAACCAAATGTCCCTCATCTCCTTCTGTTAGGCATCAGAGCATAGCCGTTTCACTCTGCACAGTATTACTTTTCCAAAGGGAGTATTTTGTGAAAGATCTGAGACAGAAAGACCTTGATTAAATCTAAACAATGCCAAGTGCTTACCAGTAGAGTAGTCTTGATATTATAGACTACCTAGACTTGAGCAGGTCTCATAAATAAAAGAAATTATATATGAGGCTGGTTTGTCTCAAACATACAAATTCTTGAGTTTAGAAATGTCAGCCTGTTTGGTAAAAGCAACTTGTCTGAACCTCAGTTGGGGGCTATTACACACTAGAAGTTAAATATTTTTGCAGCCAGACATTGAACTTACTGCTTAACACATCTGGAATATCACTTCTTAGTTCAAACCAGGCTGCTGATTTTTTTTTTAAAGAGAAGGAATGTCTTCATATTGGGCAAATTTTTTTTTTCTTTTCACTGAGAACTTTAAAAAAAATCTCTTTATTTTGATAGAATTTCAAACCCACAGACAAATTGCAGGAATAGTAAAAGGGATTTCTCTCTTGACATATACCCATATTTACCAATTATTTACAATAAACTTAACCCCCTTATTTTGCCATGTTCCCTTTCATTTCCTCTTCTTTCCCTCTGTGGTGTGTGTGTGTGTGTGTGTGTGTGTGTGTGTGTGTGTAGACCATTTGAAAATAGGTTGAAGATATCATTTCCTTTCCCCTTCATTCTTAAATATTTCAGTGGTTATTTCCAGAGAACAAATAATTCATCAGCCCTTTTTGTCCTCCTTGGCCCTGTTATTTCTAAACAGTGAAAGCCAGTTAGTTTACAGAATTTCCCTCCATTTGATTGGTCTGTTCTTCTTCATGACTAAATTCAAGTTATGCATCAAAAATGCAGGAACACCATGGAAGCAATGTTGTATCCTCAGAGCATCACATCAGGAGGACTGTAATGTTGGTTTGTTGCTGATATTAAATCTGGGCTACAGTACCCAGCTTTCTCCTTAAACTTTTGTCCATTGGTTTGACCATTCTATGGGTTCTAATTTCATCACCCCCTTCCCTAACAACGAATTGGCATTCGGCTGTATGAAAAGGCTTTCATGTCTCTTCCATTGATAGGTTCATTTATTAATTTATTTAATTATGTTATTATGAACTCATGGATGTGTATCTTAATCAATGGGTTACAATATACTCAATATCATCATTATTTTTATGTGCAAATTGTCCAAGATCTGGATGTGCCCTCACACTGTACCTTGTGTATATGTGTGTGTGTATGTGTGTGCACACATGTATGTTTATTTATCTCCTTCATTCATTGAAGACTTCTTTACTTCTGGGTTAAAAAAAAAGCCCAGGCCCATTTCCTCCTGTTCTTAAATGAGTTTTTCTCAAAAGAGCCCTGATATCTTTTTGTGGATCATTTTCTGGTATAACATTTCTTCTAGGCAGCCTCAGCAGACAGAGGTGGAAAAATGTACATACTTCCCTCTATAATTTTATATACATCTACATGTATATATAATATATAAATATATAAGTATATATTTAGATAAGTGTAATATATAAACATATCGGAATATATTTATATATGTGTATACACATACATATATAAGCATGTATTTTTATAAGCATAATATACATAAATATATACCTATATATCACAAAGTATATCTAATCAGTCTTTCCATATTTGTAACTCTCCTACCTGGCACTGAGTGAATTTTCTTTTCTTTCCTTCTTTCATGCTTGCTCTTCTCTCTTTTTTTCTACCCTCTTTTCCTCCTTTCTTTCCAAATGTATCCTTTTCTTTTTAAAATGTTAGTTATAATATTTCAAATATTTTTTAAAATGTTTAAAGGAAGTGTTAAGGAAAGCCAAAAAAAGTTGGTGCTCTAAACGCAATGTGTATTTCCATAAAATTAGTGACTCCAATGTTAAATACTACATTTTGCCTATACATATGTTAGCTCTACCCTTTGGATTGTAGGTTTATTTAAAATTGATACAAAGAGAGCTCTCTCTGGGAAAAACAGGGTTGTAGAGAGGTAAAAAGAAGATAATTTACTTTGCAAACATTTCCATTACTGTGGTAGGTGCCAGATAGATGGCACTCCGATTTTTTGAAAGTATGATAGGGAAAGAACCCCTTTCAATGGAATTGTCAACCAGGATGTTTTGAATAATCATGGCATGCAAGCCCCACTGTTCGCATCCATCAGAGTTGGCAAGAATTACCTAGATTATTTTTCAAGAGCGCTACTCTTCAGGGGCACCTGGGTGGCTCAGTCAGTTAAGCGTCCAGCTTCCGCTCAGGTCATGATATCAAGGTTTGTGAGTTCAAGCCCCTCATCGGGCTCTGTGCTGACAGCTCAGAGCCTGGAGCCTGCTTCAGATTCTGTGTCTCTGTCTCTCTCTGCCCCTCCTCTGCTCTCTCTCTCTCTCTCTCTCTCAAAAATAAATAAACATAAAAAAAAGTGCACTACCCTTCCCCTGACTTTCTAGGAAAACAGACAAATATTACAGCACCAACATCTGCTCCCAACCCCCTTCCTCAAAGCGTAATCCACAAATAATGGACTCTGGTGACTCCAGAATATTTAAAAGTACCAAATAAAAAACTTCTGCTGTCAAGTATGTAAGGTGTATTGCTCCACACTTGGGAGAAGAGAAATGAGTCTGACAGATGAGGCAAGAAATAGCTCCATAAGCACCTAAGTAAACAAACTCATAAATAAGAAAAAACAATAAATAAAAACTTAAGGAAAATAAACTTTGGTTTTTGTGTACGTGTATGTGTGTTCCTGCCTTTCAAATAACAGCTGATCTGGAGGTGAATCTCTCTTACCCATAAACCTGGTGTAAAGGCCAACGGTCCCTTGGAACATGCAGAGGTGAAAGGTAACCCTCAAGGCTGCATAGAAAGAAAAGGACAGAATGACTTTCTGGACCTACATTTCAGAACAGAATGAAGAAATGTCGTGATGATTACTGGGTGTGAAGCCAGAATATTATTCTAACGGTTGGTCAGCAGCTTCCAAATGAGCACTGAAACATCTAAGTCCCAGGGCCTGGTGCCCCTCAGACATCAGCAAGGGTCCTTAGAAGCCTAGAAAGCCCGCAGTCACGGTTTAGCATCTCCAGGAAGAGAACCATTATCTTAAGGGGTAGATGAAAAAATGACGCGTGAGTTAATTTGGGACCAGAAATCAGAGCCCCCAGATGCTTAACATGGCCCACCAGCCTACAGAGGGCCTCACACTAAAATAAGGGACATGTCTATTGTTGTTAGAGCTGGATTTGTGTTTGACATCATCTTTTTTTTTTTTTCTTACTTAGATGGAGAATATTACTATATCTTCTGTATATTGCGGTGCAGGAACGTAAAAATGCCAACAGGTGAAGGAAGAGAAGAATTAAGAAGGTAACACCTGTAAACAGCCCCAGGGCAGGAAAGGCAGGCAGCCATGGATGTCAGTAACCACGCAAGTCACACTGGAGAGTACGGGGGGCCTGAACCCCAGGACTCCCCTGCAGGATGCTGACACCCCGACAAGTCACACAGATGATGTGAAAGGGCACCGGAGCTAGTGAACTCACCTTCAACTCCTGGCCCTGCTAGGTGCCAGGCTCTTCATTTTATCTTTACTATAAGCCCGCAGGTAGGGCGAAATCACTCCCCATTTTACATATGAGGAAATTGAGGTTGCCTTGGTCACATCTCGCCAGTCCTAGGTCTGGTGTAGTGTCCACTGAGCTGAGTCGCTTTGTTTTGGACTAGAAATGTTTACAGTGTCTTTAGGGATGGAGAGAATGAAATGAGACTACATGCCTGGAGTGTCATCTGATAGAGACTGTCTCATTCTAAACCACAGAGGTATTTGGGGCGCCTGGGTGGCTCAGGTGGTTGAACGTCTGAGTTCAGTTCATGGTCTCTTGGTCCATGGGTTCGAGCCTTGCATGGGGCTCTGTGCTGACAGCTCAGAACCTAGAGCCTGCTTTGGATTCTGTTCCCCCTTTGATGCCGCTCCACCACGAGAACACAGCCGTCTGTGAGCCTGAGAACAGCCTCTTACTGGGAAACGAATCTACCGCCCTTGATCTTGGACATTTAGCCCCCAGAACCATAAGAAATAAATTTCTATCCTCTAAGCCACCCCGTCTATGGTATTCTCTTACAGCATCCTGGATGGACCACAGCATCTGCTTTCCTAGCACAGGACCCTGCTTACACTATTCTTCCTCACCATTGCATCCTTGGTGCCTGGCACATAGTTGGAATCCAATAAATATTTGCAGAATGTTACTGTTTAAAATGAATTTAAAACGCAGCCGTGTCATTGCCCACGGTCGAAAGTCTATTTGGTTTAAATAGGCCTCACCAGGCAAACCTACAAATACTCTCCAATTAGAATTAACAGACTCCTTATTCTCTGTAGTGAAACTGTCTCTGGGCAAATTTAAATAGCCTTTTTCTTTTCATAAACTCATACATGTCACAAAAATAATGTGAGTTAAAATAACCCATGGGAAAGGCCTGCCTTTATAAGCTGCATCTCAAAGAATGGCAGGATGGTGCTTAACTGCAAAATGTATAAATTTCTGGGGCAAATTAAGTGTTCTGTTGTGGACTTATGGACACTCATTTAATATAGTTTATATAAATGAAGATATTGTGTAACTGAGTTGAAATTAAATTAAAATGCTACAGCAGTCATGTTTTCTCAGGAATCTTACTGAAACCGTGGTGCCCTACTTCTGCTTCTCATCTCTTCTTTGGTCGCCCTTTTACATTGCCCCCAAAGACAACCGCATTAAATGCCGAGCTGACTTTGTCACTCTTCTACTTCAAAATGATAGCACTAGTTGCCAAGAGAATAAAGCACAAAGTATTTTTTCTAACTTACCTTTTTAGTCTTTATCTGACTCATCCCCCAAACCTGATATCTCCCACCCCTCTGTTCTATTAAGCTGATGTGAGTCTTGCTCACACCCCCTCTTGCTCTGAGCCCCAGTGTACATTGGGTCATTGCCTGGAATAAATGTCATCCATTATCCCTTTTCCAGCTCATCCCTATTAATCCCTTCCAGGCTCATTTGAGACATTACTTTCTCTGTGAAGCCTTCTTTGACTTTCATCTCCTATTGTAGAGAGATAGAACCCCTCTTCCATCTCCATTGCTCTGGAACATTGTCCCTCTCCTACCTCTAGTCCATAATTTCTCCACTATAACATAAACAACTTGGGGACAGGTGCCATTTCCAGAATGCTATTAGATGTGGTAAGTGCTCAGTAACATATTTGAAGGAGGGAAGAAGGATAGATGTAGGGAAATCAAGAAGGAAGGTAGGAAGAATGGGTATCTTAAGATACTGTAAAGAAAAAGTATGGCTGTCCAATCCAATAAACCAACTATGGGATGGGAAAGAGAGCAGAGAATCCATTGGTTTTCCTTTCACAGATGTAGAGGATGTAAAAGATAAGAAAACCTAATTTTGATTAATTATGTATGAATGGATACTGACTAAGAGTTAGCAGGTAAAATAGGTTTAAAAATAAGATGGATTTGCTGAAACCTGGAAATTGTTCAGTTTCATAATCCACTCAGTTGCTGTGCATAAGCAAAGTTAGACATTCAGGTGAAATAAAAATCCCTTTCCTCACTGAATATGTCCCCAAATCCAGATGTTTGGCATGCTGATAGACATAATATCTAGATGACAGATTGATTCTTTTATTGGCCACTTACGTGTTTTGACACAACCAGTGATGTTATGAGTCTGGAGTTAGACATAAAAGCTTCTGCAATTATTTATCCTATAATTTATATAGGAAGACATTTACCAGGAAGGAGAGAATGCCAACATAGTTAAACAGAAGGAAGTATAAACATGATTTTCTTTGAGTAGAGGATATTTGATGTCAGTTCAGATTACTGGCATGAGAATTTGTCAAGTTTCCATGGGGCAAGTTTAACAACAAAAGAAAAGATTTGGGGTACAGAGACACACCTAGTCTTCTAATATGCTTGCTCAAGCATAGGTGAGGCAAACCTCTTTGAATTGCTTGTTTTGTAGTTTTGAGTTATAGGTCTATTTCCAAAAAAAAAATAGTTTGAATTAAGATTCTAGAGTACCGTAATGATAAATTTATTTTCAAAAGATGGCTGCAACATCATCCCCATCCCACATATTTTGCTCACATTGTGACTCTATCTCTCCTCTTAAAGAGATGTGGGGGCCATGTCCCTTCCCTTCCTTTCCATAAAGGTGACCTTGTAATTATGACAGAAACAGAACTTGGTGACTCCTGAGTCTAGATTATGTACGATGGTAAAGCTTCTGACTGGTTTTCTTAGACCTCTTGCTCTTGAGAGCCACTCACCATTCAATGAAGAAAGCTAAGCAGTCCACAGAGAGGCCCACATGAAGAAACATTGAGGCCCCCTGATCTAACTCCCAGCAGAGACCCAGAACCCATGTGCCTACCGTGGGCGTGAGCCTTGCCAGAAATAGACTCTTCAGCCCCTACTTGAGGTGCTACGTTCAACACTGCATGGAACAGAGATCAACTCTCTCTGCCAAATCTTGCTCAATATGCAGGTATATAAACAAGTAAAGAATGATTGTTCTTTTGGGGTCATTTGTTACACAGCAACTGATAAATGGGAAAACTCTCAAGAGGAAATAACATACTTTCCAGCTTCCTCCTTGATACCATGGGAAAGTACATTCTTTAATTGTGCATAGAACAATGGTTCCCCAAAGATATCCCTATCCTGACCTCTGCAACCTGTGGATTTATTATCTTAAATAGTAAAACGGATTTTGTGATTAAGTTGAGAAATCCTGAGATGGGGAGATGACACTACCTTATCCAAGTGGAGCCCCAAGGTAGTCACAGGGGTGCTGGTAAGTAAAAGGGAGAGTCACATCAGAGAGCATCATAGAGAAGAATATGCTACAGTGCTGGCTTTGAAGATGGAAGAAGGGACCATAAGCCACAGTATGTAGGTGGCTTCTGGGAGCTGGAAAAGAAAACACATTCTCCTCTGAAGTCAGTGAGAAATGCAGCCCTTTATTTTAGCTCAGTGAGACCTATTTCAGAATTCTGATCTCTAGAGCTTTAAATAAGAATACTTTCTTGTTTTAAGGCACTGAATTTGTGGTTATTTGTTACAGTCATAATAAGAAACTGATACAAGTAATTATATTTTTATAGCTTAATAAATAGTTTCCCCCCTTTCTTGAAAAAAACCTGGAACCATGACCAGCCCTAAGCAAAATCTTGACATAGGGCCTTACAACAATATAATTTAGTTCTGGATTAGAAAGGGCTTTGGGAATTGGCAGGCTAGTGGTAGTAGTGAGACCTAGAAAGGACCATTGGCTCTTTTAGAGCCAGGAGATGGTCGGTAGCTGAGCAGAGACCAGGGCACAGCGGTATCACTCTAAGGCCCAAACCTTTCTCCTTGACGATTATCTTCAATATTCCTTTATTCTGGCTTTTCTGACACCTGACAACGTCTTTCCCTCAATCCTGTGGTGTCCAACTATCTCCGCTGAACAGCATGTGAGCTCTATTCTGGTTTCTGTTCCTCTAGGGCTCCCTTCTTGGGCTACCAATATCTCCTTTCTCTTCATTAACGTTTTGGTTCTTTAGCTCATTTGTGTTTTCAAAGATTTATAGGTTGTCTCGGTGAGTCTATACACATGATTAATACATGTGGCAACATAAAGGCAATCAGTTTATGAAAAATAACAAATTTCTAAAGTAAAAATAAATGAAAGAGAAGAATGATATTGTTCTATATTTTTGAAAATATCTTTAATGTCTAGGTAATAGAAAACAGTTACATTCTTATATGGGTTACTGCATTCAAATTGTTTTGGTTGAAGTATGTGAAGAAAATCCAGCTTCATACAGGCTTGTAGTTGGAAAATGAGGAGCTATTGTAATGGATTTTCATTTAATTGTGAGTAGTCCTGCTTGATACTACACCAAAATTTGACAAGCGATACCTTCTTAAGGGTTAGTGGCAAAGTGGAATAACCGATACCGTACTGATGTAGTTTTCATACTTGTTTACATTAAATACATTGGTCTGCCTTGCACTCTGAAGAGATCTTTTGCCCAGCATGATTTTTTTTTACATAATGTGTTGATCATTTGAAAAGCACTGGTTCATTGGATAATGCAGAATTTTCAAATGTTGGCACATTTCATGATATGTTACTAAAAAAACTACATTCATCAAAACCACTCCTGATGTCAACAGAAGATAGTTTAACTACTGAGAAGCTATTGAGCTTACAGTGGCAGGTAAGAATTTTCCAACATTTTGAGATTTGTTGGAAGTTTGAGTTTAATATTGGCAACACGTGTTGCCAATTGTTTTCCTTGAAGTAACAAACTCATCCAAATTGAAATAAGCATAATCCATGCGTTGCTGATTCTTTCAAGTAAAAATTATGTCCAGTGAAAAATGGTTCCAGCTTAGTTCACAGCTCAAACAATTGCACAAATGTTTGATGTGTACCTCCCATCTTATTATATGAAATTACATTAACATTAAGAAGGTATAGTTGGTGAATGGATAAAGAAATCTGACATAGATATATAATGGAATATTACTCATCTCTAAAAAAGAATAAAATCTTGCTATTTGTAATGACATGGGTGAAGCTAGAAAATATTATGCTAAGCAAAATATGTCAGTCTGAGAAAGACAAACATTATATGATTTCATTCATATGTGGGATTTAAGAAACAAAACAAATGGGCAAAGGGAGAAAAAAGAGAGAGAGAGGAGAAAACCAAGAATCAGACTGTTAGCTATAGGGAACAAACTGATGGTTACTAGAAGGGAGGCGGGTGGGTGGATGGATTAAATTGGTGATGGAGATTAAGGAGTGCACTTGTGATGAGCACCAAGTGATGTATGGAAGTATTGAACCACCCTATTATACACCTGAAACTAATATTACACTGTGTACGCTGCATATTGCACCTGAAACTGACATTACACCATAACTAACTGGAATTAAATAAGAACTTAAAAAAAAAAAGACATGGTCATTAGTTGCAAAATAATAATTATATTTTTAAGTCCTTCATCAAGAGTATTCTTATGTGAAACTGGTTTTTAACCCTTTTATTTTTCTGTAACTGATAATATATGACAGAGAAAAGTGCAGTGATTTCTGTATAAGTTGATGCCACAGCAGTGATACATACGAGGTGCCAACAGTTTTGTTCAACATTGCTTCTGCCCCATCCATGCAAGTGTTAGAGTGAGAAGGGCAAACAACATTTTAGTAGCATTATGAACATAGTTTATATCAAAGTAACCCCTATGGGCCAACGGGATCCTCAGATCAGTTTTTGATATCATTATTTGAGAATTGCTGAATAGAGTTTGACAAACTATGAGAAGAAATTAGATTTTATTTCAGTTACAATGAGCAGCTCTTCATGGGATTGTAGCTAGGGAAAGATGTGATTTGATCTGCATTTTAAAAAGATGACAGAAAGGTTTTTAATTGAGAAAGCGTTTGATGGTGCCATGTACAGAGAGGTGGGGAAGTCTGGTCAGAGGACGTGAATAAAGAAATATCAAAAGTAGTCTGAGACATGATACATTGGCATTGTCTATGAGACGCCCAAATGGAAGACCTTAGCAGGAAATTTTACTTGTAAGTCTGCAGCCTTGAAGTTAGTTCTAGCCTGGGTTGATGTACTTGGGAGTCATTTACTTTTTGAGAACTCAAAATTGAGGTGATTGATAAAAAAAAGAGTATAGAAAAGGAAGAGAAACCTAAACCCAATCTTGAACAACTCAAAAATTTAAAAATATGTAAAAATTAGTAAATCCCTTGGGAATGGGTGTGGGGACACTAGAGTATGAAGACAAAGGGGATTTATTCTTGCACAATTATTTGCACAACTTCCAGTGAGCATGTACTTTTCTTTTTACAGCTTTATACTATTTAAAATGCAAAATAACAGAGGTGCCTGCTTGGCGCAGTTGCTTAAGGGCCTGACTCTTGATCTTGGCTCAGGTCATGGTCTCACCATTTGTGAGTTTGAGCCCCACATCAGGCTCTTGGCGGATGGCATAGAGCCTGCTTGGGTTTCTGTCTCTCCTCTCTGCCCCTCCTCCACCTGTGTGCCCTCTCTCTCTCAAATAAAGAAACTTAAAAAAAATAAAATGCAAAATTTGTTAGTTTGTCATATGTATACACCAGTGAAACATTCACCATGATGAAGATGAGCAAATCCAGAAGGTTCTTTGTGATCCATCAATCCATGCCTTGCTCCCCACATTCCCTGGGCAACCACTAACCTCCTAGGGTATTGCTCTCTTCAAAAACAAAAGATAATTTATAAAAGAAACCAATCTTATAAAACATCATTTTGCAGGAACATAAGGTTATGAAAAAGGAATCGGCTTTCATACAGTGATAAAGCTTTTTAAGGACAAAAAGAGATTAGAATCCAGTTTTCTTGACTTCCATTTTGGGACCTTTTCACTACACCAGGCTTCCTCCATTCTTTGACCTACTGTCCTAATCATGTTCTTTTTTTACTTGACTCCTTTTAGACAGTATCCCTTTTGAAGGTATTTGAGGAGGAATTTCTTCTCTGTAGGTTGGAGTCACTACTTGATCTGTTAAGACAGAGAGCCTTCAGCTCTGACAGCTACTGTAGACTGCATCTGAATAGCTTTTTTAGGCTTGAGAAATACACCAAAGATATTTCAGTCTTCCCTTCTATCAAGAATTCTCCATTGCATTTCACTTTCTTTGTCATAAAACAATTCAACAAACTTTATGTAAACCTGAAGTTTTCAAACCTGCCAGTCTTAGAGCACAACACTGTTTTTCAACACAGAGCACTAAGAAGTAGAATAAGACACTGAATTTCCATATTATTGAAATTATATTACTTCACAAATTATCCTACATTTGGGTTCTTCCAAAAGCTGAGTCTGAATCAAAAATTTGAATCCAAGTAGTTTATTAGGGAGATGATTCCAGGAAGTGCTGGGAGAGGATTGGGGAGTGAGCCAGGGAAGGAGCACAAGTCAATAAACTACATAGGATCCAGAGGGTAATCCATTTAGGCAACTGAGAGTCGGCCTTGCTGGGGGAACTTTGGGAAACAGTGTAGATTACACTTAAGAGATTGTCTATTGGAAGGGTGAGGAAGCTGATGTATTTATCCAGCAGTTCTGTAGTCACTGGCTGAGAGCATCTCCAGGGAGCTTTGACTTCCTGGCATTTCCTGCCCATCCTCCACCCATGTGAGGACCACAAGAAAGCCTTCAAGTGACAAATCATGGGTTCTTGCGGTAAGACAGTTTGTGCCTGTGTTGGACTATTATGTAGCAAGGAGACATGTGCAGGGTACTGTCTACATCCATTAAGTGAACCTTACAACAGTTAATTTTGAAAGGGAATCTCAAATCTCACAGAATCATGGGATTATTGTTCCTGCCTAAATTTCATTAACAAAACTATAATCAAGTTATGATGGTAACTTGTAAGTCCCCTGAGAACAAGACTCATATTTTGTTTCCTGTTGTACCCTCCAAAGGTCTGATCATAAGCACTCAACAAATACTTAACAGTGGTTTTATAATCAGTAAACTGAATCACTTTGCCACGAACTAATTTGAGATTAGCTATGTGATTGTATGTGCTGTGGTAAGGAACACACAGTCTAGAATCAGGCCACCAAGGTTATAACCTGCCTCCATCCCTTGTTCGCTATGTATCTTTGGGCAAGATTCTTAACCTCTATGATTTTTGTGTATCTTCTCTGTTACATGGAAATAATCATAATTCCTGTGTAATTGTGTTATGAGAATTAAATGAGCTAATTCATGGAAAACCATTATTATACTGCCTAATACTTCTTAAATACCCAAGATCCATTAGCTATTAATATCACTTGAAAGATGGCCATCAAGATTGTCCAATATCTAAAGTGACTATATTATGGTTGATGAAATCAAACTTCACACATATGTGTGGCTATTATAAAATGTTTGTGATCTTGTCCAAGGCAGACTTGTCAAAACTAATCATTGTCCAATAAGACGTAGACATAACTTTACCCTGATCTATTCACTTTTAACATTGTGTTTTCAAATGTTTAACTTATTTGGGGAAGTAGCCCTGTGTTTTGAGTTAGGTAGATATATCAGCACAAACCATTTAAGTAAGACAGTTTAAGGTCAGATTTCAAATGCTATTTTCCAACTTTAGAGATAATAAATCTTATTATATATCCAAATACCAATTGTGCCATCTCTTGGATTTTATTTATGTAGTTTTCATTTCTGTGAATGGCTCATTTGTCTTAGAATTAGAGTTTAGATATAGTTTTTTGCTTTAAACTGTTAAATTCCTACAAGGCAAGAGGCGTCGTGCTGGATGCTTAGGTCACTTGGTCCATTTTCTCCTTCAGGCACAATACTGAGTTCTATCCTAAGTAGAAGGGAATTTACTCTAGAATGGATGTTCATAGCCATTCTCAAGAATACATTGCCATAATAAATAAATTTCAGTATGTGGCATGCAGCTTAAGTGCATTTCCTCTTCTTCCATCCTTAGTGGAAATAAAAATGCATCAATCTTTGTGAATATACTTGGAAATTATCATTGATTATCTTTATATTGTCTGGGACAAATGGTCTGTGGTCTTTTTTCTTTTGAGGGAAGCAGCAAAAGATTGTTAAAAGATTATTTAACAAGGGATAAGAAAATCTGAAGTCTGCTTTTAGCTTTGCCTCTAAGGCTTTGATGGAGTGATATCACAGACACTGCTGATAATACTTTCATTCAGTGATATAACCCTGTGGATCAGATGAGGAGTTTGGATGCACCTGAAAAATCTAGGTACAGTCTGGGGATATTGGTTTAGAAACGTAGCCACCAAGAAATGTAGTCACAGACAGAGACCTGAAATATAAGGGAAGCTATTGTGGAGAGGAAAGATCTAAGTAACATTTTTCATATAAGGTCCAAGATCTGGTATAATATTTAAGCAAAGCTGGGCATATATTCTAGCAAATAAAGACAGCAGAAATCAGTGAAAATCCTGTCTTCTTAAGGGTGGTCCAGTAACAGGAGAAAGAATTCCAGGACCTCAGCTTGGTGACAGGGGTTCAATGGAGAAGATACAGGCAAGAGGGAGTACGGGGTATGGAGAATGTGTCATCCAGGGACAGAATGGTGCCAGAGGGTGGAGATGTAGTAGCAAGGGCTTGAGAAGCCTTCACAGAGCTCCAGAAGTGCAACTGGTTCCATAGGTTGAGGAAGAATTAAGAAATCATGGTGCTTTTGAATTGTTTATTGCTGAATAACAGATGACCACAAAATTTACTAGCATAAAATAATACACTTTTATTATTTCATGGTCTCTGTGGGTCAGGAATATGGACAAAAGAATCTCTGACTTAACATCTCTCAAAAGACTGTGATTAAAGTGTTGTTCAGGGCTGGGGTCTCATCTGAATTCTCAAATTATAAGAACCTGCTATGAGCTTGATGGTTGCCAGGTTTTGGTTTCTAGAAGGCTCCTGGATTAAGGGTCTCAGCTCCTTGTTGACTATGGAAGGGGGGTCACCCTCAATTCCTTGTCATGTGTGCCTTTCCATAACATTCAGACCATGGACTCTTGCCATGGAATCATGCTGCAAGCCAGCAAGGAAGAATGTCTGCTAGAAAACTACAAGTTAATATCTTATACAATTGACAAATGGAAATGAATTTCATCATTTTTACTGACTCCTGTTAGAAGCAATCATAAGTCCAGCCCACTGACAGAGGTAGGAGATTTCACAAGTCATGAGTACCTGGAAATGGGGATAAAGGGGTCATTTTAAAGTCTGTCCACTGTAGGGGACTAGAGGTTCAGCTCTTAAGTTGTATTACTTTAGAGGCATGGAATCAGGAAGTATAATACAGTAGTTGGAGTAAAAATTGTACCCTTTTTTTACTTCAGTTTCTTCAGCTGTGGAAAGACCAGGCCTGGAATAATGTGATATCTATTTCTTTGATTTCATCTCTTCAGTAGTTTCCATAAGCCTGTAATTGAAGCCTTTCTCAGTTTTCTAGATCCCTTTTTATCTCTGGAAACTGACACTGTATTCACTCTTCTAGAAAGGGTCTTTTTGAGTGTATGGGGTCATAAAGATGACTAAAGCCTACACATGTACCTCAGCACATATAGCGAGGGCATTTCGGAAAATAGAGCAAAATCCATACAATTGTATGTCAAATAATGTTCCAGTTAATTATGAAAATTTACCACAAAAAAGCCCACCCCCCAAAAAGTTAAAGTAGAAAAAGGAAGAAAAAATAGAAGCAAGAAAAAAGAGGTGAGAAAGACAGGGTAAGATATAGGGGGACGTAACTGATGTTTACTGAACACCACTGTGTACCAGGCTAGATGCAAAGAGATGTTTGACCCTATGGCTTTATTTTGAAGTGTGAGCAACTACTTTTTTAAAGGCTGTCTCATACGTTCCATATGTATTTCTTGTCTTTTAAAAATTTTGGCATTGTGTGTTCTTAACGTTTTCTCAAAATTTTGAATTATCATTTCATGCCAACCAACTCTTTTCAATACTTTGAGATTAATTTTCTAGAAAACATATCACATATGTCTTGGGAGGCAAATTCAACATTTTTGCTTCCCTTAGTAGGAGGATTTACTCCTCCCAGGATAACTGGGGTTCAAATGTAATCATGAAAACCAACCAGAAATTTGCTAGTTGCAAACTCACATGCTAATGCTCATTGGAACTAGAACTGAAATTCAGGCAATGGACATTATGGTTCTTGTCTTTCACAAATTGGTGAAGGTTCCAATTTGTGTTGGAACAGGTCTCCTCCCCTGGGTCAGCAGTCTGGCTGGATTCAATCACAGTCTCTAGCTGGGTTTGATTCGGTAGCTCACTATAGACAAGCTTCAGTACATGGTCTTTTATTGTGCTAAGACCAGTTTTCAAATAAATAACTACCTAAATGGTTTCCAGATGCTAAAATAAAAACTGTACTGATGCAAATATTTTACATTTAATTTCAAGGCTGTTTAATGTTTTTACTGTACCTAGAGAAGACAGCTATAAAAAATGCACATCACTTGAGCAGAGCATACTTCATCAATTACTCCATTAACAATAACAATGTGGGAAGTAAAGGGTGAAATCGAATGTCATATAGCAATGAAGAAAATGAACATAAACAAAAAAATGGAAATCATCAAGCAATGAATTAATATTGAACCATAGCTACCCAGAGTCCTGTTCAGGTCTTTCTTGGACATATGATGGTCTTGATCATGGTCCCGGATGTTGAATCACTTTTCTCAAAATGATGAGGTTTTGGGATTTGTGTGATCATGCTTTTTATGACCTGTAGTACACATTCCCAAGATGGCTCTATGAGGGGTAGTAGTGATGGAATAAGGAAATCTCCTGTCCATCAGCCCTAAATATTAGGTATATTAACACCACTCAGGCTGTATCTCAGCACTCATATGATGGAAGATGAGACTGGATCAGTAATTCCAATGTTATACAACTGAATATACAACCCAGCACACACAAGGGATGTTAGGACACAGATCTGCCCTTACAATGCCGAAAATGACATTTAATCAGAATTGTCCACCCACTGTAATTATAAAACATATAAATCCACAAAATTAGGTAGCAATATAGGAAGGCTTTTAGAGACACAACATCTCAGGTATGAAATGAAAGGATTAGGTTCACAAAGAATTAGAGTGATATTTGTTTTCTGCAATCCATGACCTTAAAATGACATGATTTCAATTATAAGTAAGATTCTAAACTATTAATTCACCATGTTTCTTGGGAAAGTAGAGGGAGAACTGTGCCATTGAATGGGGCTATAAAAATAAAAAATAGGACATTTAAAATGACTTCAATTGACTTTTATAGAACAACAGCAGATCATAAAGAAGAGGAAAATAATGTGGCTTCATGTGAACTCACTTGATAAAGCTGAGAATGCTGAGTCATCAACTGTCCCTTTCACAGTGGTCCTTGTAAAGTCATGGATACTGATGGAAACCCTTTGGTTCCAACCATTTCATTTGGCCAAAGTGCAAAAACAAACATGAAGAGAGAAGCCCATAATTCAGTGTGGGGAGTGGGAGAGAATAGGAATTTGATTCCCTCTGAGCTGAAGCAGAGAGAATCTCAGAATGGGTATTAACCTGGTAGTGTGGAATAGGAAGCTCTGTGCATGTGTCTATGCCTGGAGGAACTAGATAAAAAATGTGCTGCGGTGCCCTTTCATCCTTGTAGGTCTTAAACTCCATGGATAATTAACACTTAAACTTTCTCCGTCATTGGATTTCCATCTCATTGCTTATGTATCTGGACGCTCCCACTCAGCCTGCCTTCAGATTGACAATGTATAATCTTGCTTTTTTTTCTCTTAATTCAGTAACTTCCAGTTAGCCTCCTGATCTACCCACCTTCTTTAATTTCTCTTATTAAGTTCTAGAGATTAGTGACTCCAGCCTCAGTATTCAATATAGGCTTTTGCTGCTTTTGGTCTTGACTGCAGTCCTCAATTTGTCTGAAAGGAGAGGACATATGTTTTCCTGCAGACCCAACTTGTGAGACCAAATCAAGGTGGCCTGGAAACATTATGATCCCTCAGGTCATAATCCACTGGTACACATCTCTTAGTGGGTACATGCATACTATCTAGCAAGCACTTGCTCTTCAACCTCGCCCTGTATCCTACTGCTCCAGACTTCTGGAAAGAATTTGACTGTGGAGGTTGAGAGGAGGCCATGAACATGGTATGAAAGTTACTAGGGCAAGGAGTTAGACCTGCAGATACCACCAACTGGCTGTGACCTTGAGAAAGATACTCCTCTAGGTCATGTGACTCACAAAATGAGCAGGATACATTCATTCAGTAAGTCCCCTTACAGCTCTAACTTCTGATGGATTTTGTCCGAGAGTATTTCATATTTTGCTGTGTTTAAGATTCCGTGTCTTCCCACTTGTAACCGGATGGATGGAAAATGATAGGAACTTAGCTGAAGTTCTAGTGAAAGAATCTTCCTCTCTTTGTCTATAGTTTTTGCTCCCTAACTTTGTTCCCACCACAATACTAAAATAAAATATCAATGGCTTCCTTTCACATCCACGAAAAAGAACCCTCCTAGAGACTTACCATTCTTGCATTCAGATTCACTACACTGCAAACCAGTGGGATCCTTCTGCATTTAGTTAAACTTATGTCACCATCACTGTGAGTACAGCCAGAGCCTGTGGGCTCCCAGATGAAATGCTGAATGGCCCCAAAATAAACAAAGCAGCATCTCACTTTCTAGTCTCCTGGCTACACTACTGGTACATAATGACATAAGAAATACCCAGAAGCCACAGTTGAGTTAAGTATGAGCATAAATAAAGTGACAACCCAGCAAGCTAGAATGCTCATCTCCTAAATTCTAAAATCAGATTATTTTTTCTCCAGGCACCCTTATATTTCTTTGCCCCTTGCAAAATTTACCTCAAGAGAGGGCTTCTTGAAAATTGAAACTGTAGCTCAGTGTACTACTTTGGGTTGAGGTTGGTCTTAACCCCATTCCCTTGGCCTCTTTGGTGCCCTTTGGTCCTGAAATGGGCTCTTCCTTCTATGTCTCAGGAACAGAGCATCTTCCTGGTTTCTCACACCCAGAGCAAGGGAAGGAACGAAGGAAGACAGTTCTAAATTTGGAAGGCTTTTAATGGCAGTATGTTTTGGGACTATGTAGTAAATCAATAAAGTGTGTGTATGGAGCCATCACTATTTGGAATCTTCCAGCAAATTCGCTCAGCTCCTTTGCTTGCTGACTGGGCACACTATACCTGCATTCAGCTGATTCAGCATTTCTACAGAATGGGGACGTGGAAGCAGATTGAGTCACATTTTTGGCCATGTTTCTGCTACTTTATTTTGCTACTGTATGCACTAAACACAAGCAGCGGGTATACACAAAGAAGGCACTGATGTGGTTTGATGTCCGATAGACCTTTGACTGGAATAGCTACCAGGAACAAGTGGCCTATTGTCCACTCAAGATCTAAGTAGGGCACCTGGGTGGCTCAGTCGGTTAAGCATACAACTTCAGCTCAGGTCATGATCTCACAGTTCAAGAGTTCAAGCCCCACATCGGGTTCTGTGTTGACAGCTGAGAGCCCGGAGCCTGCTTCGGATTGTGTGTCTCCCTCTCTCTCTGACTTTCCCCCACTCATCCTGTCTCTCTCTCTCAAAAAATAAATAAAAACATGAAAAAAAAAAGATCTAAGCAAACGTTGTGACATTCATTCTATCACTACATGGCACTGCCTGCCAGGCTTTGATTCTAGTTTTCTGAAAACCCAGAAACCCTAAGTATATTGTCATAAATATTTCTGTATTTTCAAATCCAGTTTCAAGCCAGCAGAATATACACAAGGGATCACCAAGGAGGAGGACATGAAAGAACAGAGAACTAAGTGCCATGCATTAAAGCAATAATCCCCAAACTGTTTTTTAGGAATGCTGCCCTTCAGGGGGTCAATACGTTTGTCTCAGCAGCAAATGCAATAAAATAAATTGGTCAAATATGTGTAGAAAATATGGGCTTGAACAACATTAACCAGTTTTCTTTACTGCACGACTCCTTAGACTCTCCCAGAGTAATGTGCACAGAAGCTGTAATGCAATGCTTAAGAACACATAATGCAGAACGAGGTTCAGATGCTAGTTCTGCCACTCACGCGGGTGTTGAATCTCTTTATTCTTCAGTTTCCTTGTCTGTAAAAGGTAGGTCATAATCACACCTGCCTCTTACAATTGTCAGAAGAATTAAATGAGATAATGACTGAAAGGGCTTAGGGCAGTGCTCAGCACCTAGCAAGGGCTCAATAAAGCAAACCTAAAAACAAACCAATAAGGGGCGCCTGGGTAGCTCAATCAGTTAAGCCTCCAACTTCGACTGAGTTCGTGATCTCACAACTCACAACTTCCAGTTCCATGTGGGGCTCTGTGCTTACAGTTCGGAGCCTGGAGACTGTTTCCCATTCTGTGTCTCCCTTGATCTCTTCCCTATCCCACTTGCACTCTATCTCTCAAAAAAATTAATAAAACATAAAAAATTTTTTAAACAAACAAGAAGGCAAATAGCACTGTGTGAACAGACTTCCCCTAGAATGATTGGGTGTGGGATGGCTAGGGAATACCTATTCATGGAAAAGGATTTTTTAGGACAAAGTTTAGGAAAGTCTGCATCAGACAATATTAGTATTTAGTAGATAGAGGGGTGAGGGGGAAGTCCATGATAGAGACTAACAAGTGGTTGGAGAAATGGAAGAAGAATGAGGGTTTGAACTGGTGAGCCGCTACGACCCAGTTGATTCTGATTCAAAACTCAGTGACCTCAGGCAAGCAAGGTCCAAGTCCCAAGGGATGAATAAGGTTTTGGCTGAGAAATCAACAGTGCTGCAGTCCCTATCTCCTGGTTAACTTTACCTTGTTGGGGGAGTTTCAAGGTGGGTAAAGATGACTTATCCATGCATCAAGCTTTCTCAGTAACTATCCTTATCCCTGTCTGGGAGATTTGAAATCTGTACCAGAATCAGTCTGGTGTCTACTCAGATTTGTATCGCTTCATCCCGAGCCCTCAGCTGCTTGTTCCAGGACAGACCTGGCCACTACCACCAGCATTTCATCTCAAGACCCCCTAGTTGTCTCAAGCTCTTTGGGGAAGAGGTGTAGGCATGACTTCTATCACACTCAGTGAGGCAAAAGTCTCAGTAGCTTCAGTGTCTATTTTGGCCTCTGAAAGCTCTGAACCTTTCTATGATTTTAAATCTAGAGGAAGTACCACATGGGCAGCACATGAGGTCCCCCTTCCCTAGTGACTATCAGGAGGATCCTCAGAAATATAACCTGGAGGTTGAGATCAAAGACAGTGTGAACATTGACTATTGAGAGACAAGGCATGGGAAGAGGTCAGCTAACTTCCTCGGTCTCCCTTTGCCATGAAGCACAATGGGGCTCAAGGAGCAATGATTCCATATGGTCTGTCTAGAACTGGCTGTATGCTCTTGAAGTTGTCACCATCTCAATTCACTCCCTCTCATATTTTCTTTCCACTCTTCCCAGCCTTGCTCACCCTTTTCACTCACTCCTCGTGCCTTAGGATTGCAAGGAAATTTTGCCTCAGGCTCTGTTTTCAGGGATTACAAGCCAAGTTGGATTCCATATCAAAAAGGATGATGATTCTTTTTGCTCTTGTTTGAACTTCATAGATGTGACTGTATTTCTGGAAGTCTGAGAAGTTGGTCAGAAAGAGGAAGCCTCATAATAATCTTCATTCATATATTTTTATCTTCTGAAAATATTCATTAATGTCTATTTCTCTTCTAGAGAACTTATCTTTCTGATTTCTGAGTAAGGGACTAGTGTTTGAATGAGATTGAGATTTAGACAGTCTGAAGGTTTCTTCTCTACTAAGAACATAAGAAAAGGAATGTTTATTAATCCTCTATTTTTAGCAATGGGCATAAAGCATTGACTGTTGTAAACATCAAATAAACATTTTCTTAAAACTATCTCTTTAAGCAATTTGGGTAATGGGAGAAAATTTTTCTATTCAGTTTACTTTTTATAAATGAAACTAAAACTCCTATGTCGATGACTCACAAACTATGATCTATGGCCCACTGGCAATCCAAATTCAATTCATGGCTTGGGTGAGGGCCTGATAGGTCCCATAGTAAGCCAGATTGTCAAATGACACTGCCCACAGGAACTTTACATAAAAATGTGTGATGCCTGTTCAATATAAACCTTCTCTCCCTTGGAGCACCTGGGTGGCTCAGTCAGTTAAGTGTCCAACTTTGGCTCAGGTCATGATCTCACGGTTTGTGGGTTCAAGCCCTGCATCAGGCTCTGTGTTGACAGCTAGCTCAGAGCCTGGAGCCTACTTCAGATTCTGTGTTCCCTCTCTCTCTAACCCTCCCCTGCTTGCTCTGTTTCTCTGTTTCTCTCTCAAAAATAAATAAAACATTAAAAATAAGAAAAATTTAAAAAACCAAAACTTCTCTTCCTACTGGAAATCCCACTGAGGGAAAAAGCACTGTGACAAAACAGTCTTTTAAAGAATGTGTGTATACTCAATGATGGAGGATCTCTGTATGTCTGTAATGAAGGTAGAATCACACTAATTTGTGTGAGGCAGTGATTTTCAACCCTGTCTACATTTTAGAATCACAAGGGTCAAAAGTATGGGGTCCCAACCAAAATATTCTAATTCCATTTGTTATAAATATATTATTAGATAGCTTTGTTTATGGCATGTTTCACAGAAGATTTGAAAAACAAGTAGCTTTTTTTCTCTAAAGATTGACACATGTGAATTAGGGACTATCTGGAAGAATTTTAATAGACTAATTGGTAAGAAGAGCATGAGAATACTTACGAACAGTCAATGGGTAGGTTGGAAAGAGCACTTCTCAAAACGAGGGCAAGAATGAGAAATGGGAAGTAACATATTCTCTATACCTCCATTTTTTTTCTTGGCCAAAGGGAGTTGAGGACATAAGGATTCATGACAATGACTCCTGATAGAAGAGAAATAATAGCAATAATGATGATAATGATGAATGTAATAAGGAGAATTAATCATTGTCAAGCCCCCACTATACAGTAGGAACTGTGGGGTTTTTTTTCTCATTAAATTCTCACAGAAATTTTAGGAAACAGATACCAAGTGAGAATACCCAGTTGCCAGTACATAGCAGTAATTGAAACTCATTTCTACTTTCTTCTACAGAGAATTTGGGATACTTGATCTTTAATAATTTTTGAAACCCAAAGTCATCAAGTTGCAAAATTAATGGACTTGGGAATTAAAAGCTGGTCCAACTACAAAAATTCTTTTCCAGCCTATAGTTTCTTGATGATAAGAAGACATGACTGAAAGACTGATACATACATACACACACACACACACACACACACACACACACACTCACACACACAGCCCTCTTTTGTAAACTGTTGACATTATTATTGTCCTTAGAAAGAAGCCAAAAACATCTTCCAGAAGTCAAAGAATTATGTTTCTTGTTGCCTGGATTCCAGGTGTTCTCAAAATAAGAAGGATATTCAGCTGCACCAAGTATGCAAGGCATTGACCCAATATCATGTGGAACCTGGTGGTCAACCAGAATACTTGGAATGAGGTTCAAATCCAGATGTCAGACTCTATTGGCAAAATGATTCAGTCCTGATTCTCTATTCTTGCAACAAAGGTTACAGACAACTACTGCCCTCAAGTCCTATAGTCTGATACCTGTACTTTTTTGAGTTTAGAAAAGGTCATTTTGGTCTACATCTGGATGTCAATCTTTTTATGCAGCTGTTGTAGTAGTTTAAAATTCACAATTATTTTCTGGCAAAACAGTGCAAGGTGAGCAATGCCTAAGAGTTCCTTCATCTGGCCTCTGAGTAGTACAGACCTTCCACAGGCTCCATCTAAGAATTCACTTTTAATTTGCTCACTTACCGCCTTTGAATAATATAAAACAAATCTGTGCTCAGTTCTTGCCAAGACAATGCATCGAGGGCTTCCAGTGTTCCCTGGGAATCATTACTGTGTTTTGGTTTGCTTGGGTTCAGACCCCTTGAGATGGCCCTTGAGTTTCAGGTTCATTTAAACTGCTGAGTTGGGCCTGGTTTCCATCTGCAACCATAAAATTGCTTTGAATTTCTCCAAACTCAGCCCAGGTTTGCGAAAAATTCATCTAAGAGTTGGCTAGGGTTCACTGAGAGGTTTGCAGATCTATTTGATTATTTAGCTGTTCAGAACCCTGATTTCCAAATGGCCAGGTGAGAATTTTACCTGTTTGGAAATTCTCTCATCTGGAGGCGTTTGCTTGCTACTCAAGCCCAAATCTAAAGGCAGTTCTTTCTTTTCTTTTCTTTTCTTTTCTTTTCTTTTTTAGTATTAAGGTATCTGAAAGGAGAATACATGTCTCCAAATCTCAGTATGCCACTTTTATTTTCCCCCAAATGAATACCAAAAGTGTTCACGTACCAAACCCTTCCTCTGTATATGGCATCTGCCCCTGGTTCCCCTTAGAGGCTCCTTTTTTACTGGAAGTAACGGAGCTATGTTGTCCAATGGACGTGTGTGAACTAAAATTTAGCAAATGTGAATGAACTTGAAAATGTACTGATTTCAAAATCAATTAGAGACTAACCAGTGTGCGGAGGCCATGGTTAGTGTCTGTGTGCTAGTGTGAGCAGATGAATGCAGTTTTATGATTAAAAGGAGAAGCATGGAAAATATAATACACTGTTGAATGGCGGAGGGAACTTCAGGGCAGTTGTTAGCTAAGCAGTATGTCAGATGGAAAAAAGTTGAGTTCTAAAACTTCAGAAGATGTAATACGATTTAAAAATGTGTCTTTTTCAATAAATTTTAGGAACAGTGGTTAATTTCATTTGTCCTTCCCCTCTATCCTCTGGCAAGCCTTGCTAAATCTAGCTTAAACTTGGATACTTCAGAATGATTCATATCCAATTTGAAGACATTGTCATCATTATTTTAAAACATATTCGTCACTTGTAATAACTTCAGAAATGTTACCGTTGTCACTACTGCTTATCTGTATCCAGAGCCATGCATAAGGCTGAAATGGAAACTACCATTAGGATTTAAAATTAGTGTGAAATGATTATGGCTAACATTTTAAAAGATCCTGTTGATGGATCTGTAGTAAAATTCAGTTTTGATGGTGATAAAATCTAGTTTCTCTCCGTCGCTAAAAGCTTCAATATAGGTGTTATGGCTTTAAATGCCACGGTCCAATAATAATTATACAGAGCAAATGAGGAAATAAACCTGAAAATCAGAATGCAAGCCAACAATAGATGGATAATAAGCTATCTTATTTATTTTTCCTGGCACCGAGCAACTATCTAGATTTCACTAGATAGTGAAATCTGTTCTTACAAAACAAAGCAGCTGTATGTACATGTTTGAAAATTTCACATCATCAGTCCTTATAAATAGTTCAAACCCAGATAGAGATGCCTTTTGGGGTCTCATAATTTTGCTTAATTTTATTTTTTACATGAAGCTTGGGGATGATTCCTACTTGTAATATTAGTCACAGTGATTCAGATGTAAAATTTTACTGATACCTAATCTGTACACACTGTCTGAAGGAAGCCATTGTCTTCAATGGTAGTTCTGATTCTAGAGAAAAAGTATGTTTCATGGTATGATTATTTTGTATTTCTCTTCACTCTCCACATCTGGTGGTAGCATCAGCGACTCGACTCCCTGTCTTTGCCACACACCAGAATAGTCCACTGATTTCTCCCTGTCTTTGCCACACACCAGAATAGTCCACCTTGGACATGAACATGAGCAATTTAGTATTTTCATTCTTGATCTGTGGCTCTTTCTGTAGCTCTGGCTTGCATAATGCACTCCCAAATGAACGTAGACGTAAGGTCATCTTACCTTTCCCTGGTTTAGCCACTTCTGGATATATGCTGCCTGCAAGACAGAGACCTACAGTGCTCACGTTGATAGCCAAAATTTGTTAAAAACAAACAAACAAACAAACAATTTAAATGTGAAATCACTTGTAACAGAAGATTAGGAAGAAGATATCTGAGATTCCAAGTGGCAAAGGCAGTATCCTCCCCAGTTGGAAAATATTTGAGTGAAGAGGAAAACAACCCACAATATTTGTGTTTGATCCTTTAATTCTGTTTTTGTTATTCCAGGAAAAAATAGAATTATATATATATTTTTTTAAAAAAACTTTATGTATATGATTCAGGGTTTCTGAATATGGTTGTCTCATAGTGATACAACAGAAGTTCTAAAGGAAAAGCAAACAAGTTTCTTCTGAAACCAAAAGTTTAATTTAACTTGCCTTTAAATTTAAAGGAATTTATTTGCATATAAAATTCAAAAAAGTCTCTAGTTTTCTTGACCTTTTAAATCTTTCTTTCTTTCTTTCTTTCTTTCTTTCTTTCTTTCTTTCTTTCTTTCTTTCTTTCTTTCTTTCTTTCTTTCTTTGTTTCTTCCTCTCTCTTCTTTCTCTCTTTCTTTCTTTCTTTCTTTCTTTCTTTCTTTCTTTCTTTCTTTCTTTCTTTCTTTCTTCTTTCTTTCTTCCCTCCCCCTCTCTTTCCCTCTCCCTCCCTTCCTCCCTCCTTCCTTACTTCATCTCTCTCTCTTTCTTTCTTCCCTCTCTCACTCTGTCTCTATTAAGTACTTATTCATGTGTTCACCCCACTCCCTCCCAATGAAAAGTCTATTTCAAAGCCCTAACCTCCATTACTTCAGAATGTGGTCATATTTGGAGTTAGAAGCTTTACTGAGGTAATCAAGTTAAAACAAGGTTACTAGGATAGGCCTTATTCAATACGACTGGTGTCCTAACAAGAAGAGGAAATTTGGACATGGACATGCATAGACAGAAGACAATGGGGAGAGACACAGGGGACAAGATGGCCACTTACAAGCCACGGAGAGAAGCCTGGACCAGATTCTCCATCACAGCCCTCAGAAGGAATCAACCCTGCTCACACATTAATCTCACACTTCCAGCCTCCAGAACTGGGAGAAAAGAAATTATGTAAGTGTATGCAGTCACTTTACAATGCCTTGAGGAATCAGTTACGTGTAAGGTATACTGTTCTCTGTTATAGAAGGAATGCAAAGAAAACTTCCAGAGATGGGGATGCCCGACACTGATATACAAAAATGAGGGAATGAAGAGAAAATGGGGTTTGTGGTGGGGAATTGAAGGGAAGTAACATTTGTGGAATATCTATGGATAGCAGCCTTCTGAAAGTTGTTTGACATGAGTAACCTGGGGTAAAACATGCCAGCCTGTGATTGAGAGGGCACCCCACTAACAGCCGTGAATACAGGGCATCTCTCATCTAACCCCCACTGAAATACAGCGATTTGTTACCATCTGTTCCCTCTCCTTGATAAGGAGAGAAGGTTTGTGTGGGGAGAGAAGGGCTTACATGTATTCACTACTGCAGACATCGTGAATTCCGTGTGGAAGCATCTTCCAAGCGACTTCAGACCTTGTGATATCATCTCTTGTGATTAAAGCTTCCTTGAGGTCCTCAGTAGTTAAATGATACTGTTGCTCTTCTGCTACAGAGAAGTTCCTCCATTGACTGCTTTGTTTGCCCCAAAAGGCCATTTCAACAAAGAAGGTGGGTGATGTCCTTTTTTGCCTGCATGAATCCATGTGTAGTGTTAAGTACAGTGTGGGACCAACTCTAGCAACCTGTCAGTCTTAACTTGTCTTATTTAATCTTATCCATGGGACACTTATTTAATCTTATCCATGGGACACTAGTATTCAGTATCTTTTTTTTTAGTTTAAATTTTAGTTAGTTCACATGCAGTGCAATATTGTTTTGGTTTCAGAAGTAGAATTCAGTGAATCTTCACATACATAAAACACCCAGTGCTCATCACAAGTGCCCTCCTTAATACCAATAGTGGGGGCACCTGGGTGGCTCAGTCAGTTAAGCGTCTGACTTCGGCTCAGGTCATGATCTCATGGTTCATGGGTTTGAGCCCTGCATTGAGCTCTGTGCTGACAGCTAGCTCAGATCCTGAGCCCGGAGCTTGCTTCATATTCTGTGTCTCCCTCTCTCTCTGACCCTTCCCTGCTCATGCTGTCTCTGTCTCTCAAAAATAAATAAAAAACATTAAAAATTTTTTAAATACCCATAGTATTCAGTCTCTTTTATAGGAAAGATCAAGATCACATTTTAAGTAAATAGCAGGACCTGGATTTGAATTCCCAACCCTTGTCCTGCCTCAGCCTTCCACAAGGGTGAAAATTGGGTAGGATTCTGGTCAGTTAAGTAAGAATAAGTTTCTTGATCCCATGGTAATATTCTACTCTAATAAGATTCTGATAAAATCCCCTAGATCAGTGGGGCTTTACCTTACTGTGCACTAGAATCACCTGAGGAATTTCTAAAACTACAGATGTGCAGGATTACACCCCCACCCCCGCCCCAGAGAGTGGGTTTTAGCTGGCCTGAGGTGAGCAGGCATCAGTATATTTAGAAATTTTCTTGAATATCCTAATAAACAGCCTACATTGAGAACTACTATCATAAATAGAAACTCTACAATATTGTGGGGGCAAAGAATAGGGAATATATTCCATTAAGATTCAAAGCAAATGAAGTCTATTAAACAGAAGTTTTATAATTAGCTGAAGAGGTTCTACTGACTTAATAGAAATACACAAGGAAGTAAAAGAAATCAACATATAATTGGTCATTTTTTTCTCAGAACATTTAATATGTAGACATTACTAATTATTGTAACCAATTAAAAAAAACTATTTACTGAGATGCCATGGCAATTTTTCCTGGAAGACAAGGCTTAGAAAATAAAACCTAGAAATCTGTGTTCCATGAAGAGCTAAAATATATGTCTCTGTTTGTATAAATTTTAATTCTCTAGAAATAACTAAAGAGGCACCTCGGTGGCTTAGACGGTTAAGCATCTGACTCCTGATCTCAGCTCAGGTCATGATCTCATGGTTCATGAGTTTGAGCCCCTCATTGGGCTCTGGGCTGACAGTGCGGAGCCTGCTTGGGATCCTCTCTCTCCTTTGCTTTCTGCTCCTCTTCCACTTGCGTTGTCTCTCTTTCAAAACAAATAAATAAACTTAAAAAAAGAGAGAGAAAGAATTAAAAACGTCTTGTTGAGGATTCTTTACAACCTATCAAGCTATAGTCTATTCTACCATTCCAGTGTTTTCTTGTTGCCTCTGATCCAGACTATTAATAAAATGCTTTGCTAAGAACTAAATGTTTTCTTTTTTCTTTTGGCTTAAAAATTGAAGTCATGGCTTCACTATTTGAAAATTCCAAAATTCAAGCTGAACATGGATTTTAGTTACACTGCCATGCTGAAACATTTTTTGATAGAAAATCCTTTAGTGTCTCTGATTCAAAGCCACAAACATGCTTTGAATCCAATTCAATATATTTCTTATTTGTTTCTGATTTTCTTTTTTTTCCCTTTTAATTATTATTAGAAGGTATAAATTTCCAGAAAAGCTTGGCCCTGACAAGGCTCCATTATTTGCACATGACAAGTTTTATCAAAAACAGTTGGATTTTTCTAAGGAGCCTTTTATGTTTCTTCCATAAAATATAAATAAATGAAAAGGATTAGACTGCGGAAATGGAGTATAATTCATCACCAATGTGAAACATAGTCAACCGGTTGCAGATGGAATGACTGGAGAACTTGCGACACCGCTCCAGGCAAGAAAACCTTGTTTGTGCCAAGAAGACATCTTTAACTTTAGGAAAAGAACAGGACCCGTTTTGTGGTTTGCGATGTCATCATAATTTATTAACCTTCTTTTGTATTTTAGTGTTTAGTATATGTCTAAAGCTAGTTTTGACTCTTGAAAATTTATAATATTCTAGCACTGACTCAAAACTACAGCAAAGTCTTCTCTCTCTCACCACCTTCCACTCAGCCTCCCTCCTCCTGCCCCGCTCCGCCCTCTCCTTCCCGGCCCCAAAGGAACAGAAAAATAAAACAATACAGAAAACGCACAGAAGCCTCACTGCTGCAAAGGCAGGGGCTGTTCGCTACGTGCAACACCGTGTTTGACAGATTTTTACATTTCAAAACCAATAATTAGTGATTTAAGCAAACATTCACTGTGTGTGTATAAATGCAACTTCTCTCCACCCGGACAAAGTCAAATATTTTTAGTTAGTTTAACCTAAAACGTGATAAAATTACTTTGGTTCATATAACTGCCCCTAATTTTGTCCCCACAGCTCACCATGGAGCCTCATTCTCAGTGAAATAGAAATTCATGGCACAATTTCCTCCTGAAATCTGTCTGAACTTTCAGAAATAAGAGACTTTTCAATTCCCATATTCTTTCTCTGAACTTTCATTCCTATCTAATAATAATAGAGTGCCTTTATAGTATATAAATCACATTTCTGTTTAAAAGTGACCTTCTCCATGACCTTTTTGTCTCTGCCTGTCAGCACGTATTCTTCCAGTAATAATAAGCTGTAACCAGGAACGCACACTCAAAATTAGACTGATTCCAAGAACCGCCCTTATGAAAGCTGGGATATAGCTCATTTTGAAGTTAAATAACTTAACAGTTTTCTCCAAAAGTAGACATGAACTGGATGTGTCATTCGAAAAAGAGAAAAGTTTACTGATGGTTTTGAAAAGGAGAAAAAAATTATGCCAATAGGTTTGCAGTTTGAGAGTCCTGTGCAAATAGCAATCCGAGATGCGAGTAGCATCATTTTATGTTAAAATCAGCGAGCGAATTTATTATTTCTCTTTAATTCTAGCCTATTTCTTAACAGCCATAAAAAATTAGAACTTAATCTGCTCTCTTTTTAACCCAAAATTATTCTGATCCCAGAAGTCTTTAAAGTCTAAAACACTATACCATAATGATTCATTTTATCAGAACACATTATATCATGAACGAACATGTTGTTTGTTCCTGTGTGTTAACACTCAACTACAAAGCTTTAGGACAAACACCACAAGCACACAATTTTCTAATTTTAATATTTTCCCAATAAAACAGGCGCACTTATTGGTTGTCACAACCATATTATTAGAGAAAAGGGATAAAAGACTGAGTTTTTAGAAGCTATGCCCCAGAAACATTTGAAACTGTCTGATAATAGATGGAGAGACATTTTCCCCCTTCCAACTAAATTATTTTCTTTGAAACCTCAGATGTAAATTTTATACAAATTTTATTTCAGAGTTAATCATAATGAAAAAGCAGCTTTCTTCTAGGAGATCAATTTATATGTCAACCTACCGTACGTTCAAGGTTGATGTTCAACTATAAGATAATTGCTTTTACCTGAATACAAAATTAGAGAGGCATGGAAGATCCCATGTGGCAGTGGGGCAGTGGCCCCACATGTGAATAACTTCTATACTATGGAAGGTCTTTTCCATGGTTCTACCAACAAAGAAGTGAAAGAGGAAATTGGGTTGCCTCCAAGATCACAGAGCCACAAATTATCAGCCCTGTCACACATCTTGGAGGCCATCCACAACATCATCTCCCATGTAGGGTATGTAGATAGAAACAGCATTGTGAGGGGGACCCCGGAGCAACATGTGTCTCCCCTTGGATGCTCACCTTCCACATCATGAAATCTCACATATTTTCACTCTGTTAACACTTAACTTCCTAGGAATAGTGTTCTGTGGGACACTAATTTGAAACTCATCACTGTAAAAATAATGGAACTGAGTCCAGAGAAATAAAATGCAACTCTTCCAGATCTCATAGAAAGTAACCCTATGACTCCAGCCTCTTAATTTACACACTCCTTCCAAAAAATGCTAATTTACATACTACCTGTACACCGGGGACTTCATTGCTTGTGAGCTGCCCATGTCCTTGTTTTGATGGACTGAGATTTCCTCAAGAGAGGTAGTTGATCTGTGGACCCCTGGGCTACAGGCCACGTGAATGGTCATGGCAACTGTCGGAACATGAGGCTTTCAATAACACCCTATCCAGTCACACACAAAGACACATGGCTATATTCACTGGTAAGATGAGTGCAGTAGAAGATAAAAGACCCAAACTCATATGCTGAGACCCTGCCTTTAATAAATATTATCCTAACATCTGGTTCATTGGCTGAGTTCCCCCGGGTATCTTCAAGTGGACCCGGCATCTCATTTTCTTTCCCTGGAGCTTATGACAGTGAAGCACAGACTGTGGGTAAGATTCTTTTTTGTTCCCTAACTCACATCTGTGTATAACTTTGATTTCTCTCAAATAATAATGAATGAGCTCACAAGTCAACCCCATTGCTCAAAGCACTGGAGAGCACTGAGATCTAGGAATACTAACTACTGCATGAGATTCGTCTGTGAGCCTCAGTTCAAAAGGAACCATTGAAGGATTAGAAGAACCCTTAATGGTGAGCAGAAAGAAGCTACCAGAAGTCCCTGTGCCATGATACTCACCCCTGTCCTGGCTGCCCCTTATCAGCAACTTTCATCTGAGGTCTTTGAGTATTCACAAGGGGCCTGGTGGGAGATGGCCAGGCTCTGCGGAACCTTTAAGGTTGAGTGTAAAGAGGATGAACTGGCAGGTGACAGTCGAATTATTGAGCTGTATTCCCTTGTTTGTGTCCAGAGCAAGTGATTCTTCTTTGTCTCTGTCTCAGAGACAAACTGCAGGCCCCAGGCCTACCAAAAACAGTGATGTGGAGTCATAAAGAAATCTGTGGAGGAAAGAGAAATAGTGCTTTTTTTCCTGACGGAAGTGACTGTTGATCAAATCACCATGTTTGTTTGCATATTTATTTATTTATTTTAATGTTTATTTATATTTCAAGAAGAAAGAGAGAGAAACAGAGCACAAGCAGGGGAGGGGCAGAGAGAGAGAGAGAGAAAGGGAGACACAGAATCCGAAGCAGGTTTCAGGCTCCGAGCACAGAGCCCAACATGGGGCTCGAATGTACCATCCATGAGATCATGACATGGGCTGTAGTGAGATGTTTAAGCAACTGAGCCACCCAGGCGCCCCTCAAATCACCATGTTTAAACACCAAGGCAAAACAACACAGATGCAGAAACTACTATGGACCCTTAATCATGTGGGGGACTGTTTCTCTTCAATTCCAGCTCCAAATTTCTGCAGGAGGTAGTTCTGCAGGAGGTTCTCTTCATTTTTCCCTTCGAGTCCAAATTTGCACAATGCATCTCAAAGTTTAATGTGCATACTAACGTCCTGGGCATCTTGGTAAAACTCAGGTTCTGATTCAAGAAGCCTGGGCTGGGGTCTGAGATCTGCATTTTTTTTTTTAACAAACGTATTTATTTATTTTGAGAAAGAGAGAGAGCAAGCGAGCAGGGAAAGGGCAGAGAGAGAGAGTGAGAGAGAGACTCTCAAGCAGGCTCCATGCTGTCCGCACAGAACCCGATGCAGGGCTTGGACTCACAAACTGTGACATCAATGTCGTGAGCCACAACCAAGAGCAGGAGGCTTAACCCACTGAGCCCCCAGGGGCCCCTGAGATCTGCGGTCCTAATACGCTCCTGGGTAGAGCTGATGCTGCTCGCTGACCACCGCACTTGGAGCACCAACCCTCTAGCATGTTCTAACCATGACCGAGTTGCTACAATTGTCAGGGGTTACACATTTGTAAGCCAATAGTGGAGCAGCAGACTGAATTTTCAAATAGTTGTTTTGAGTGGGGATTAAAAGGGACGAAGGTCACTCGTCTAAAAGAGGAAGAATCTTATTGAGGATAATTGAATAAAATGAAGACTTTTCAATTCAGTGCTTTCCTCGCATTTAATATCATAGCTCATGAGCTTCAAAAATCCTCAACTGAAAATGAATGATAAAAAAAAACATTGCAAGCAGGTTTCAAGTGCTACTAGCTTGAACTTTTGCTCCCCTCTAAAAAGCAATATGGGATTGTAAGCCCTAAGGGCACCTCCAAATTTATTTATTTTTTTTTTTTGTCAACTTCACCTTTGCCAGACCAGGCCAAATTTGAGAAGGGGAATTAGGTCAACATTTCAATGAGTTTTCGTATATTTTGAAATTTGATCCATTTTGATTCGCTACAGGCAATTTAGAGGTGAAAGCCTGCATTTGAAAAATACAATTTAATCATGATTACTTATCCCAGCCAGCCATGCTGTAAACATATTCTGAGGGGCTCACTCAGTCCCTTCATTCTGAACAACTAAAGACAATTTTCAGAAACCAAACAGAGCTCTGACTGGTTAAGTTGCTGAATTAGCCAGATGTGTTTCAACTTCTGTAACAAAGGATAGGAAGAGGGCTGGCCAGCATCAGCACTTCTAAGCATTAGTGAAAAATAAGGCCTTAAACTCAAGGCCTTCTTCGTGTGTGCCAGTGCAAACTTAATGATCCAAACCTAAGATGACTTTTATAACCTACTTTCAGAATGTTTCTGGTTATTTTAGATGAAACCAATCTTTTCTCCCACTCTTAGGACATTTTATTTTATTTATTTTTAATTTTTTTAATGTTTTATTTATCTTTGAGACAGGGAGAGACAGAGCATGAGCGGGGAGGGGCAGAGAGAGAGGGAGACACAGAAATGGAAGCAGGCTCCAGGCTCTGAGCTGTCAGCACAGAGCCCAACGTGGGGCTCGAACCCAGGAACGTGAGATCATGATCTGAGCCGAAGTCGGAGGCTTAACTGACTGAGCCACCCAGGCGCCCCCTTAGGACTTTTAAAGTGGAGTTGGTGTATACAGTTCTGCTTTTTTTTTTTTCTAGACTTTAAACTGCTTGAGGTTAGGAAATCCATCCTTTTCATCCAGGTATCTCTCAGAGAATCTTCCAGAAAGATTCTCACACATACGTTTATGGAGTTGAACCTCATCCCCAAGGCTATTTTAAAAGTATTCTAAAATAAAGCAAGAAAACTCTAAAATGGTATTCTTTACATAAAATCTATTTCTTCTTTATTTTGAAAAGACATTGTGCGAAGTTTTAGTCAGAACGAAACACTGCCCAAGGTGACCCGAAGTGATGGAGAGACAATTAGAGGGGGACGTTGGGCTTTCAGGTTGAGGCAAGGACAGCAGGGAAAAGACGTGAACAATTTGCCTTGGGGGGCGCCTGGGTGGCTCAGTCAGTTGAGCTTCTGACGTGGGCTCAGGTCATGATCTTGCGATTTGTGAGTTCAAACCCCTCATTGGGCTCTCTGCTGTCGGCCCAGAGCTTGCCTCTAATCCCCTACACCTCCTTCTCTGGCTGTCCCTCCCCTGCTCATTCTCTCCCTCAAACTAAATAAATAAGTAAACTAAAAAAAAAATTTTGCTTTGGGGCCTTGACTACTTAACACTAGGCCAGTGAAATTAAAAAAATAGCTATAATGACAACAACCACTATGTATGTATTAATTAGAAGGTATGGTGGCTTTTCTTTTCAATTTCATTATCATCTTTATTAGGATGCTGAATTATATAGAAAGATTACATAATAAGATTCTATAGTAAAAGAGAAGGTTAAGAACACCTGTGACTTTGTTTCCTTTGTTATCCTGCAATAGTGATTCAAGTACGGGATTCTTACCATGATCGACGTGAGTTCTGTTTGAAAATCAAAATCTGTTCAAATATGAAAATTACACAGCAACTACTGGGTTTCAACAGAAAACAGTAAGGTTTGTTAGTTTGTTTCTATCAAAGTCATGTTAATCACATGAGGGTATTTTAAACATTAAAGTGTATCTCTGGCTCCTCTTCTCTCATTTACTCTGCTATCACAAACAACCAATTCCCCGATCACCCCTTTCACTTTGATTATCCCCCTGGAGTGCCATCTTCCCTGACACCCCTTCCTTCTCTCTTGTTACATTAGAGATACTCTTCCATCATCTTTTTTTCCCTTCAGGAGGGATTCAGCCATGGGAAGTCAATTTCGGATTACTTTCTGAGGGAACCTTCTTGGTAGTCCCATTGCAGAAACATACATCGTAATGGAATTTAAAAGAGACTTACATAAAGGTGGTAATTGATAGAAGCATCAAATGCTATCAATTAACTTTATTATCCTGAGCATTTAAAAATCCATTGTGCTTTTTGTGTTTGTATTTGTAGAACGCTCCTGGGAAATGGGGCCAGTGTTACATATATATTTTTTGCTGGGAGGTTCATTGCAGTTTATCAAAACACACATGCACAGACAGTATCCAACAGTGCAAATAACCTGCTCCTGGCATGTGTATTCTGGATAAAAACTCTTTGTTCTTCATGTATCTGGGGACTGGAGCTTATATTTGCTTAATCTCAGGCTTTATTCTTCCTTTCTCTAATTCTATCAATGGTTTAATGAAGGATTCATCTGCTATCTGCATATAATTTCTTTAGTTCACTAGAAAAAGAGAGCATTTGCCTTAATAGAATTTTTAGTCTTTTGAAATGAGGACAAAACCTAGCTTTACATTTTCTCAGACCTTTGACATCTTTGAGGTGTTTGACAGAAACAGAGAAACAGAGTTGCAGGAGCACTTCAAATGTCCTAAAAAATTAAAACAAACAAACCCTTAAATAATTCACAGGTTAGATATCCGTAAGGAAACTTACTTCTTGGTAAAGGTATGACCTCAGAGCTATAAACCCTTACCTTCTAAGGGTATAAAACAAATTATAAAAGGACTAGTCTCCTTTCTCAAGGTGTTAAAACAAGTTTACGCCCTAAGAATTGATTTTATTTCTGCATTGGGTCATTAATACAGCCTCATTTTACCTACTGAGATAGCTCCTCAGTATGAACTGCTTAATGACATCATCATTAGCTTAGTTTCCATTTAATCTTTTCAATGTGTTAGTTTTTATAAGGTAAAGGGTATATTTAGAATCTTGTTTGTTCAGAACCCACTGATGTTCTTTTCTGGACAAACCTCCTGGTAAATTTCTCTTTCTATCTATCGGGAGCAACAAGTTCCTCTTTTTACTTTACCTTTTCTTTCTCAGTCTGGAGAAGATAAACAGCTTTCATTTATAAATATTTGGGGCATAAGCGTTTATGAAATGTGTCTTATAAATAAACTAATTGGAAGGTCTTTGAGAAATAATAAAGCTTTGCTCCAAGTCCTGAGTCTAAACCAAGTCGAGGATGATTTATGAGTGGCCTTAGCCGACAGCCACTGCTTGCTTTGTTAGTTCTCTCTCTTGATCATTTCTTAAAGCTCATATTCATATTCAGACTTAAATAACAAAGCTTGTTAAGATCCTTACATGTATATTTTCTTAGAAGTTGTGCTGAATAACTTATTTAAGTCACTGCCATATTTATTGCACCACTGAAAACCTGGCATTTGTAAATATTTCTTATTTTTATAGGGTGATTATAGGGTGCTATGCCTTACACAAAATTCTCTTACAAGATTTCTCTATTCCTTGGTGAATACGTAAAGTATTTGGCATCCTTATTTTTTTTCAAAATTCAGAAGATCAAAATAAAATAAAATAAAAGGAACACAAGAACATTTCCAAACTAATAATATACTTGAAATGAAAGTTGTTTTGCTTTTTTAATATCAAAGTCGACTAACTTCTCTTAAAACTGGCCAGATTCCTAGTCTCTCTCAGTTGAAATAGCAAATCCACCAAACAGTTTACTCAAGTTAGAATTCAGTCAAAACAGAAAGGATTATACACTATCTACTGTGAAACACTTTCTGGGATTTCAATAACCACAAGCTCAAGCCTTGACCTCATCTCAAAGACAAAGTCTCTAACAGCATGGTTTTCAAACTAAAGAAAGAGTCCTGAATAACCAGCATTAATATGTCTCTGGCAATTTAAGATATTCTAGGATACGGGCCAGGCACAGATCAGACCAAAGTGTACATACAGCATGTTGCATTTATTAAAAAAAATATTTGTCTGGTTACTTCTTTTTTTAAAAACATATATTTACTTTTGAGACAACGGTCAGAGAATATTCCTCCCTTGTGGTTTTCATATTTCACAATTCATGTGTTCATTTTTGCTTGTTCAACACATATTTATTGTGGATGAGCTATCCTCATTTGTACTTGTCTAAATGCATTTATTTGTGTCTAATATTTGTACTACATTAGCTGCATATGTGTGTGTGCATGGGGGACACTATACATCCTCAGTGGGAAGAGAAAGTACCCAGCTAGGATCTGTTGTGAAACCCAAAAGGGCTCAATGAGAAATACTCTACAAACAGGAAGCAGAGGACTTGAAGAAATGAAAAGCAACTCTATTCAGATTTAATTTTTGAATAAATGTATACTAAAACTCTTCATGTTGACTCTGCCCACGCCTTCAATTTTCCTCACTCACTGAAGAAATGATAAGTTCCCTGTATTTTGAATGGGCTGCTCAATGGTAAGCAATCATAATTAAGAAAATGCTGTGACGAATCAAGTCAGTGTATCAGTCAAGTTAGGAGATCCCTCAGTATCCCACAGAGATACAGCCTATCAGTTGAGGAGAGCTTAATGAAAGAACTATTAGTGACAGAGTGGGCTGCGTTCAAAGACACCAAAAGGTGGAGGGGTGCCTGGGTGGCTCAGTCGGTTGAGCATCCAGCTTCAGCTCAGGTCATGATCTCACAGTTTGTGGGTTCAAGCCTAGCGTCGGGCTCTGTGCTGACAGCTAGCTCAGAGCCTGGAGCCTGCTTCAGATTCTGTGTCTCCCTCTCTCCCTGACCCTCCTCTGCTCACGCTGTCTCTCTCTGTCTCACAAAAATAAATAAAAAGCATTAAAAAAATTTCAAAGACACCAAAAGGAGGGTAAAACCAACGGCAGGAAACAACTAAGCAGCTACCACCTGGTGGAGACCTGCAAAGGGAAGCAAGAAACAGAACAGGGATGTGGTCAGATCTGCAATGTGATGGAGGACCGACACCTGACAGAAGTCTTGACCTTCGATAGAGGAGCGCAGCCACTGTCAGGCTGACCCACACCAGGAAGGGAAGAAGATGAGGAAGTAAATGCCTTTCCTATTCTCTGATGTTCTCGCACTGTCTTCGGAGAGCCAAAGCCAACCAGCAGCCCAAAGGGCAGGGGTGCCCTGTTAATGCAGTCCATGGACTTTAGCTTCAGGAGGTCCAGAGCCAAATGGTAAAGAGCAGAGAAGGGAATGGGAAGAGCAAATACTACCCGGTACAGTTAGATTAGAAATAATAGTTACAGGGGCACTTGGGTGGCTCTGCCAGTTAGGCGTCTGACTTCAGCTCAGGTCATGATCTCATTGTTCATGAGTTCCAGCCCTGTGTTGGGCTCTGTGCTGACAGCTCAGAGCCTGGAGCCTGCTTCAGATTCTGTCTCTCTCTCTCTCTGCCCCTCCCCTGCTCGAACTCTGTCTCACTCTCTTTCAAAAATAAACAAACATTAACAAAATAAAAAAAAAAAAGTTCCCATTAATTAAGTTCTGGTGATGTAATGCACAGCACAGGGACTTTCAGTTAAGAATACTGTATTGAATATTTAAAAATTGCTGGCAAGTAGACCTTAAACGTTCTCATCATGAGAAAAAATATGGTAACCGTATGTGGTGATGGATGTTACTTAGACTTTTTAAGGTGATGATTTTATAACATATACAAATACCAAATCATTATGTTGTATGCCTGAAACGAATCTGAAGGTTATATGTCAATTACATCTCAATTTAAAAAAAGGGGGCACCTGGGTGGCTCAGTTGGTTAAGCATCTGACTCTTGATTTTGGATCTGGTCATGATCTCATGGTTCATGGAATAGAGCCATGCATGGGGCTCTGTGCTGACAGTGGGAAGCCTGCTTGGGATTCTCTCTCTTCCTCTCTCTCTGTCCCTCCCCTGTTCATGCTCTCTGTCTCTCTCAAAATAAATATATAAACATTAATAATAATAATAATAATAATAATAATAAATTTAAAACGTAATAGTTCCTATTCACAATAGGAAAATCCATACAGACAGAAAGCAGACTAGTAACTTTCAGAGGCTGAGAGAGGGGATGATGGATAGTGACTTTTACTTATGGAACTAGGTAGGAGTTCCGGTAATGTTTGTACAACTTGGTACATGTTGAAATCATTAAAATAGTAAATTTTTTTGACTATTTTATTTATTTTTATTTTATGAAATTTATTTGGCCACAATTTAAAAAACTCTTACAGGACAACTTGAAAAAAAGGAAGTAAGTCCCTTCACCTCAAATGTAAGAGACAGTAATACCTCCTCTTTGTCTTAAAAATTGAAAATTGGGACCATTTGTTTTAAGTGGAACAAACACATCCACTGAATAAACTGTCAATTAAACTGACTTAAACCCTAGAACAATCCTGTTGACCCAATTAAAAATATTTGCAAATGTATGCAACCTTTACAAAAAGCTCATGTGCGCATTTCCAGCTTAAAGCTTGACTTTTCAAAGACAGCTCCTCTTCATAATCTATACTGGTGCAAACCAACTGTTATCACTCAAGTACCATAAGCCTTAGAATTCAGTAGCTGGTTGCACTGTGGGAATAGAGAGATTAAAAATATTTGCGAGCTAAGCTCCCATTTACATGAACCCAATTGTGGTTTAAAGAAACTAAATAAAAGCACCAAAGTATAAGACTTTTTATGGCTCACACGAGGAAACAATTCCAAACCACTGGTTTCTCTAACAAGGAATTCCTTTCGCGTGTTTTGGAAACAATTCTATAAATGTCAGTATGTTTTATGCTAATTCTTCATATACAATGCATTAATTTTATAGGGATTTAAATCACTAGGTTTTATTAGTTCTTTTACATTGTATGCTTCTTTGAGAAGAAACATGACTCCTTGATTTATCTTTATACAATGCTTTAATTGTTGACTGGTATAGGGTTCCTAATAACAAGTCAGGTTCCTTGGGCATTGGGTTTGCTGATTAGCTTTTGTATAGGTGCCAAAACTGAGACCACCCCTCCCCCAATCAGGGTATATGTATGCCTTCCTTAGATTCATAGTGTCCTCCGGATTGGGGAGTAGTTTTAAATGACTTTAAGTTTCCTTCCAGGGCGAGCATTCTATTTTTGACATATAACTTTACATTTTATTTCTTTTTTTATTAGATTTTAAGTTTATTAATTTTTGAAAGAGAGAGAATGAGAAGGGAAGGGACAAAGAGAGAGGGAAAGAGAGAATCCCAAGCAGGAGCCACACTGTCAGCGTGAAGCATGATGTGGGGCTTAAACTCACGAACCACAAGATCATGACTTGAGCTGAAACCAAGAGTTGGACACTTAACTGGCTGAACCACCCATGTGCCCCACAAGTTTGCATTTTAGATGCTTAAATACACACACACACACACACACACACACACACACACACACACACAGGATCTCATTGACTGCTGAATCCTTACAACAATCCTATAGTCCTATAGGTAAAGCAGGTCTTTTCCCTGTTTTGTAGATGAGGAAACTAAGGCTTTGAGGGATTATGTGATTTGCTCAAGGCCAAGTTAGGAATTAAGGATAGTTCTCTTGATTCTAATACCACCATATATCAAAACTGAAATTGTAGCCTGTGAGATGGATAAATCTTCCCTATTCGTATTCCAGGGAAGATACACCTATCATAGCTAAAAATTTCCTCTTCAGCTTTAGACTGGATCTAAACATTAGTTTCTTCTCATTTATTGCACTAAATTAAAGGAGACTCATAGTGTGGGTTTCATTTTGCCAGCCCCTGTCTCTTACTATGGATAAATGAAGATTGGTGTCAATCAATTATAAAAGCTACTATCTCCTAATGATACTTACACAAATATGATTTATTATTTGTTAATAATCGCAAAAACCAAAACCTCTCACTGCTTAGATTAGAGTGCATGTCCTTCAAATGTTGGATCATTTTCCTTTTTGTAAAATGTACAATTTGTTCTCACTGGCATAGATCATAAGAAACAGATCGTGAATATTTTCCTTTGACAATACATATTCTCCTGGCATAACTGATGACCATATATTTCTTTATAGTGTTTCGTTTCAAAAATATGCTGTAATTCCTTTAGCCAATTTCCTTTTGCTGGTAATTTTGGTTGCTTTTCTCTATTATTTTTTTCAGAGAAACAAATCCTGTTATCAAAATCTTTATATAGTTTAGATAACTGCCTTCGGCTACAGTCTTACAAAGGAAATTACTGGTAAACGAGTTTGTGTGCTTTTAAGACTTTGAAAAAATATTTGCCACATTTTCCCCCCAGAAGGAAGATGAAAATTTACACCCTGCAAAACAAGTGCCTGACATTTCTTAATTCCCAATCTCACTGCCAATATTTTCAAAATGTTAATATTTGCTTACTTGGTAGTTGCAAATGGTATCTTTTTATCAGCATGATTTTCAGAGACGGTAATAAGTAATTTATTCCCAGTCTTTATACATATGTGTTGGTTGTGTTTGTCTTTGGGGCATACATTTCTTTTTCATTTTTTATATGAATAGATTGTTTTTATGTTTAGAAAGTTCTTCCCTATTCTGATATTGTGGAAATATTTATTCTCATTTTCCTTTGTTCTTTGATTTTGTTTTGATACACATATAATTTTAATACAGCTGGATTGTATAGCCTGGTGTATGGTATAAATATTTGTCATGTTTCTTTCTTTAAATATATTTTATGGATTGCAATGCCAGGATCACTTACTTAAAAAATCATTTTCCCACAAATTCAAAATGCCAGCATTACTGTATGTTAAATACTTCTATAGAAATGACTTTATTGGAGCGCCTGAATGGCTCAGTAGGTTGGGTGTCTGACTTCAGGTCAGGTCACGATCTTGCGGCCTGTGAGTTTGAGCCCCATGTCGGGCTTTGTGCTGATGGCTCGGAGCCTGGATCCTGCTTCAGATTCTGTCTCCCTCTCTCTCTCTGCCCCTCCCCTACTCATGCTCTAACTCTCTCTCTTTCCCTCAAAAGTAAATAAACATTAAAAAAATTTTAAAAAAGAAATGACTTTGTTGAGGTGAGCATCTATTCTTTCCCATTAATCACACTGATAACTCTGGACCTCCTCTCACCCTGCTTGTAGTTGTTTTCTAACATATTTTATTACCTAGTGGTAAGAGTATTTTCACATTACTTTGCTTTTTAAATTATTCTCTTGGCTATTTTGGCTATTTATTCTTTCAGATGAAATAAAAAACCATCTAGTCGAGTTTTAAGGATGTTCCTTTGGGATACTAATTGGAATGATATTAAAATTAAAAACTGACCTGAGAAATAGATTTGATAATCCTCTGTATTAACTCATTTTGTTATATGCTTGTCCATTCATTTATTTATTCACTCAACAAATACTTACTGATTTTTCTTTTCTATTCTCCTTGGACTATATCTGAGAAGGAGGGCAAGAGCCTGGGAACATGGGTTAATTTGCCATGAATTTTAGGACAGTCTCTAACATAGGTCATTAGTTCCCTACGGAGCCTCAGTTCTTAAACCTTTCAAGGAATCGGAATCCCTTAAGGAGTTTGGTTCCAGAGTCTGCTTCCTTTCAGTGACTCTGGACCTCTTATGTTTTTTTTTGTTAACTCTCAAACACCCTGGTTTTGAGAACTATGATAGTTAATAATATTTATTGAACACTCATAATTGCTTTACAGAAAATAAATAATTGAATTCTTAGAGCCAAATTAGGTGGTTGCTTCACCATTATTGTTGTCCACGTTGTCCAGGGGAGGCCCCAAGACTCAGCAAGGGAAGTAATGTGCTTGGGGGAAGTGCCCTCCCTGAAAGGATGGAAATCCAGGCCACCTCTTTCCCCTTAATCATTCTGGCTTATGTCACCTCTACTGTTCTTCACTTACGTTTCACACTAATGTACTTTCTTAAAATTTATATACATTTATTTTTATAAAAAGCTTTATATCATTAATATAAATGGAAGACATGTATGATTTGCCAAAAATAGAAAACGCCAGTTGACCCTTGGACCAATGCAGGTTTAGACTGTTCAGGTCCACTTATATGCAGTTTTTTTTTTCAATAAATACCATAAGGTAAAAGTATTTTCTCTTCCTTGGGATTTTCTTAATAACACTTTCCTTTCTCTACTTCACTTTAGTGTAAGAATACAGCATATAATACAGAGATCACACAAAATATATGTTTATCAACTGCTTACATTAGTTATTAGTAAGGCTTTTGGTCAACAGTTGGCCGTGAGTGTTAAGTTTTGGGGGAATCAAAAGTTATATGAAGGCCTTCAACTGTGTGGGGGTAGAGGTTGGTGCCTCAACAGCTTGTATTGTTCAAGGGTTAACTGTACTTGCAAAAATAAATTCAACACACTCAAAGTAATGCTAAGCTTCATACTACTGTTTGGGTTCTGAGCTCAAGGCCTCCACTTTGTTTTTGAAGGGTGATTAGCATGTATTTCAAAAGTTTCAAAGACACACTAACCTGAATCTTAGACTTTCTCCTCGACTTAATTGCAAGGCTTAAAAAAAAAGTAAAAGAATAAATATATCCTGTCTACAGGGAAATTTAACTACATACTTATACTATGTGAAATTACATATATATGATATATGAACCATACTTCATGATAACAGTGGATCAATGAGCCACCCAAAAAAAATCCACAAGCAAAATAGAAAATTGAGTGAATATTTGTCTAACATTGGATCAAACAATGATTTAATAAGCATGAAAACAATAAAATAAATTATAGAGAAAGTCAATTTATTTGATTATAAAAAGTTTTAGGGGCACCTGGTGTCTCTGTCGATTGAGTATCCAACTCTTGATTTCAGTTCAGGTTGTGATCTCATGATTCATGAGTTCGAACCCTGTGTCAGGCTCTGCACTGACAGCATGGAGCCTGCTTGGAAATCTCTCTCCTGTCTTTCTCTGCTCTTACCCTGTTTGTACTCTCTCTCTCTCTCAAAAAAAAAATTAAAAAATGTTTTAAGCAGTGTGTGCCCAAAAATATATGTATATATATTTAGTTGGTATCTCCTAATACAATGAACTCATACAAATAATTTTAAAAGTTCCAAATCAATGGAGAGATGAGCAAATCAAAACGTTGACCATACTTTTTCTCTCAATCACAGCTCCTTTTTTAAGCTGCATTTCTATATTTTCCAGCTTTGTATCTCTTAGCATGTATTGCTTCAATATTCTGAAAAAAATATTCTTTAATATACATCATTAAAAAAACTTCTCTAATAAATATTATCTTTAAGATAAAGTAGAAATATAAATTAGCTTGAAATAGAGACTCACAGAGGCAAGATTTATAAAACAAGGTGCTCATATAGAGATAAATTTAAGTCAGCTATAGTAACTGGAGAAGCAAGAATTATATATGAAATCTATCAAGTATGGTTTTAAAATATGCATTAATAAAATTTTGTTTCTATAGAAAAGAAATGACTTCCAAATTGATAGATCACACTGTATCTCTCTTTGTCTCTCTATGTCTGTCTGCCTTTCTCTTTTTATCTTTCTCTCTCTCTCATCTCTCACTCTAACACACGCACACACACACACACACACACACACACACAGCACAGGCCATTAGAGAATACCATTTGATTCACTAAAGCAATTTAACAGAGTTCAAAGGCATAGCATCAAACCTGACAACAAAACACATGGACACATCTCCTTTGAGTCTCCTAAAAACCCTGAGAAATTGACTAGACCATAATCAATATCATCGTATTTTGCAAATGAGGATTCAGGCTTAGTAACTTTACATTCTAGTGCTGTTTTCCAAACTGAGCAAGCACTGAGAATTACCTCCTAAGGGTGTACTGCCAAAGCAATACAGCCTTCACGATTTAATTCAACATCTTGGGAGGGGCCATGTCATAGATATGTCCTCGAAGTGTCTCAGATGTTTTGAATGTACAGCCAGGATCAGAAGTAAATGAGCAAAATTTTGATTTTCTGACTTAAATTCCAGGGCTAATTTTATTGTACCCACTCACAAGGGATATATTATATAAATACACAAGTCTTAAAACATATACTTTCTTATAAGTGCCTGAGATTTTGGATCTTAAAATATTTCCCCATGTCTATAATAGAACAGATTTAAGGGCTTATGGTTCTTGCTATTACAAATCTCTTAAGAAATTACAAATTTATCTCTAAGCATAATGAAAGGATAAATCTAGTGTCTATACTTTGTTTATGCATAAGATATAAAAGGATTTACATTGTACCTTCCTGTCCAGACTTGAAAAATCTAAAAAAAAGACAAATTTAGCAGCTAAAAGAAATAAAAGTATTTGCCAAAGTTTATCTAAATATGTTACTTTAAGATACTTTATGTATTCCACACCCAATTTGAAGATATTTATTGTTTTAAAGCAAAAACATTTTATATGACTGTTTACTATCCTGCCTTAGGGTTAAATGTTCAAAAATTTTAATAGCTTTCAAATATTCATTTTTAATAACTATATTAACAATGAGTTAATGACCATGCTTAATAATTCATATACTAAATTACACATCCAAGCAAGTTTCTTCTTTATACATTTATTAGGCAAGTAATAGTAATATTCACATTATTTTAACATATGCCTTGCCTGGCTAAATTCATGAAGCCCATTTCTAAGCCATTTGGAAATCTTTTGAGGAAGAGTTGATGTTTTCCAATGGCTCTTCATTTCCTTAAATGCTCCATAGTATCAATTAATTAGTCTCACAGGGTGGGGACCATAGAATTTATTATAAATGCTTGGAAGACTTTCATTTTATCAGCAAACTATTAAAGATGCAACAAATATATTGTTTATATTGCTAAAAATGTTTAATATCAACTGGTATTTGAAACAATATTTTTAATAAAATTAAAAGATGAGAAAAAATATTTTACATAACAAATACTGGGCAAGCATGCAATCTCAGTCCAAAAGTTGAGCAACACTAAACTGATATAGGACCAACAGCTTTCTTCTTTTTTTCTATTAAAAAGAAAACCTCAGATAGAGATTTCAACATGCATCATTGTCATATTAGCATAGAAAAAGGATTCTCATCAGAAGGAGACAATTTTCTTTGATGGAATAAGAACTGAGGTCAGTAGAACTAGGTTCAAATCTAGATCAGACATTTTGAGTAAACTTTTAGCAAGTTTCTTAAAGGCTCTAGACTTCAAATCCTTAAATGGAAATTAAAGTCCCTGCATTGTTCTAGATTCCAAGAGATGGAAAATGTGGAGCCTCTGAACAGGGTTGAAAATTTACTTTTTTTTCTTTGATGTCACAAAATCCTGTGGAATTTAGACTGAATCTGTTAATAGCCACAGGTCATCTTGCATCATATGTGACTTATTTCTCATTTTTTTCTGAACATGTTGAAAGCAGAGGGCATAGGTCATGTCTTAATATATTTTTTTACTGTATAACACAATAAAGATGATAAACAGTATTGAGCAAATAAAGATATGTGTGTATTCAGTTATATATTTATTGAAAGATTTCTCTTTTTTTAGTTTTATTATGGACAATATGATGGAAATCATTCTTAAATTATGGTAAAACCTTGAGCTTATAAGAGAACTATAGTATGAATTTTGACTTCAAATAGGGAAGCGTTTTTGTATCTCTACAGTATTAGATTCTTAGCTTTGGGTAGTGACTGCCTTTAATACAATTAACCATGAGTAAACTATAGAAGAGACATAGTTTAATTATTGCTTTCTGGGACCCATTCTATGGTTGATAAATATGCTGTTGTGATGGATTACACAGTAGCTCAGTTTCTCTCCCTTCTGCCTATACCCACACCGTGTGCATGCAAATTTGTAGTACATTCTCACTATGGAGGAGGAGATCGTGAGCCACCCTTTTCCACGAGGGTCAACCACATGACTTGCTTTGGTCAAAGGGACATTAAAAGACAGGATACAAATAGAAGCTTGAAATGCACTTGCCTTCACACTTGCTCTTTTGTGCTTCTGACATGGCCATGAAAGCAAGCCAGGTCTAGCTTGCCAAATATAGGCGACAGACAGGTGGAGTTGGGTAACCCCTCTGCCCAAGCTGACTTTCAGCTGATACCAAGACATCTGAGAGAGCCCAGCCAGATCAGGACAGCCACCTACCCAGCCTTCAGGTTTCCCCGGACATCTGAACACAAATGAGTTCTTGTATTACACTTGATGTTTTGTGGCTGATATATGTATTATATATAACAGAAAGATGTTATACATAACAGAAATCATGGTGTATATATATATGGTAAAGATAAGGAAATATAAGGAATACATATACAGATAAGGATACTTTAATATAAATGTATATATTACATAAATGTATAATATTTAAATTTAATATTAATATTTAATGTTAATATAGGTATATTGTATATTAATATACTATATTATATATAATAAACATATAATATATAAATATAATACTTTAAGTATTTAAAATAGAATTTATATGCATACAATATATAAACTTTTATAATATAATAAATATTAATTATATTAATATACATTAATATGCAAACTATATTTAATACAATATAAATATATTAAATACTCTAATTATATAGAATATAATATATTGATAATATAAACATATTATCTACAAATTTATAACATATAAATTACATATATAGAAAGCCTTAGTATGGAAGTAGGTAACTGTTACAGCCATCCTTAAAAATTACTCTAGGGGCACCTGGGTGGCCCAGTCGGTTAAGCGTCCGGCTTCAGCTCAGGTCATGATCTCACGGTTCCTGGATTCGAGCCCCACATTGGGCTCTGTGCTGACAGCTAGCTCAGAGCCTGGAGCCTCCTTCAGATTCTGTATCTCCCTCTCTCTCTCTGATAGCACTGTCTCTCTCTGTCTCTCAAAAAAATAAACAAAAAGCATTTTAAAAAATTTAAGAAATTACTCTAAAAAATTTTTAAAAAGGTGCTGTTGTAAGCCTATAAAATACCTCAAAAGTAACCTATTATAAGCCTGTTGTGGTTTTATTGTACTTTATTTTAATAAAAGCTTATAAAATGAGTATAATAATGCGTGATTTTAATGTCTCGTTGTTTCAACAGAGGCCTGGAAGGGGGACTCCTGGCGGGAACACCCACTCGATGTGCAAATTTAATTACCCGCACCTGGAACCTGCACAGGGCTCTCCCCAGTGCCCGGATAATCTCACGGTAGTAAGACGAGCCTTTGTGTAAAAGCTAAATAAATATTTTCCAAGGATTAAGTCACATATAGTTAAGCTTATGGACATGAAACTCTTGAACAGATACTGATGCCAAAGGCATTCTTCTTTCACACGGCTTTTGTAGCCATAAGTCTTTTTTTCTAAAAATAGCAGCAGGTCGATCCATAAATGTTCACATTCTCTCATTACTTTAAATCCCTCCCTTCCCCCACAAACTCCAATCCTGGCCACTTGCTCAAACTCCACACAAATGTATCCAACTGCCTGCTAGACATTTCCAGTAGGAGGGCTGTAGGGCACCTCTTACTCAACATGCCCAAAGAGAAAGCCACTATTTTTCACTGAACACTGACGTTTGGGTTTCCTGTCTCTCTGACTGGCTTCACCCATCACCAACCAAAACTGGAAAGTCATTCTTCACCCTTCTTTTTCCCTCAGTTGCCCTCCCCCAAACCTTATCAGGACTAAGGTCCACACACTCCTCAAAACTATTCATCACAATTTGCTTGGCTTGCGGGAGCCCAGCCATTTGTATTTTGGTAATCCGTATTGATCGCTAAAAAAGCAAAGCCCTTCATTTTTCACAATAATCTGCTGAGATTACAACATAGTCCCAGAGCAAAAACACATGAGGCCTTATTTTTTTAACAATAATGCCAAAACTGTTCTTTCCCTCCATTAGAATTCACATTTATTGGAGACAAATTCAAGTATGTAACATATAGCCTCAGTACATCAAACCTGCTTTATACTTAGAAGAATTTAGCATATTATTCTTTGAAGATCATTTAAAAAAACATGTAAATAAAAAAACTGATTTACCCCCTTCTCCCACCTCATACCCCCTACTTCTGGCAACAATCTTCTGTCCCCTGTATGTATGACATAGGTTTTACTGACCTATTGATTTATTGATTGATTCTACATATAAAAATGATCATATGGTATTTGTCTTTCTCTGATTTATTTCACTTAGCATAATTCCATGTTGTTGCAAATGGCAAGATTTCATTGTTTTTATACTTAAGTAACATTATTCCATTGTATGCATATATATGTATATCTACACACACATACATATACACACACACATATATATAAGTATGTGTATATGGTAATTTCCTTATCCATTCACCACTGATGAATATGTAGATTGTTTTCATAGCTCAGTTATTATAAATAATGCTGCAACAAACATAGGGTCTATATATCTTTTCAAGTTAGTTTTTGTTGTTGTCTTTTGGTTTTGTTTGTGATTTTCGATAAACACTCAGAATTGGAACTGCTGGGTCATGTGCGAGTTCTATTTTTAATTATTGGAAGTTCTCCATACTATTTTCCATAGTGGCTGCACCAATTCGCATTTCTGCCAACAGTGCAAAGCATTCCCTTTTCTTCACAACTTTGCCAACACTTGTTGTTTCTAGTCTTTTTTGACACTAGCCATTCTAACAAGTTTGAGATATCTCATTTCACTTACCCATTGTGGTTTTGATTTACATGTCTTCTTTGAAAGTGTCTATTCAGACATTTTGCCATTTGAAAAAAAAACACAGATTGGTTCTTTTCTTAGTTTTATTTAATCTTTTGCTATTGAGGTAAATGGGTTCTTCATATATTTTGAATACAACCCCTTATGACATATGTGGTTTGCAAATATTTTCTTCCACTCCCTGGATTATTTATTTTTTATTCTGTTGGTGGTTTCCTTTGTCACGTACAGGCTTTTTAGTATGATGGAATCCTCTTTGTTTACTTTTGCTTTTGTTGCTTTTGTTTTTGGTGCCAGATTTTAAAAATTATTCACAACATAGGAGCTTGCCACCTATGTTTTCTTCCAGAGTTTTATGGATTCAGTCTTCCATTCCTGCATTTAATCCATTTTCAGTTAATTTTTGTGTATTATGTAAGGTAGTTGTCAAGTTTTATTGTTTTACATGTGACCGTTTTAATTTTTCCAACATAGTTTATTAGAAAGACTGTGCTTTAATTATTGTATTTTCTTGGCTCCTTTGTTGTAAATTAATTGATCATATACGTATAGGTTTCTTTCTGGTTCTCTCTATTCTATTCCATTGATATGTGTCATGTTTGTTTTAAGATTTTTGCATTCACATAGTATTTTGAGAAAAGGCTTCCAGAGAACTCCAAAAAAGAAGGATTTCCCACCTTCTGTGTCAACAACTAATCAATCCTTTAAAAAATCAAGCTTTTCAATGCAAGGGTTAAGGGGAAGAAAGGGGTTTAAAATTTAAAACACACCAACAGTTCTCTGACACCAGATTCTTGAAGAAATTGTTAATGCCTAAATTTCCCATGCTTTTCCATGGCCTGGTGCCTGAACTTAGCAGAACTTCAATAAAAGTCATACAAAAAAATAAATGGAATGGAATCTAAGGAGCTCAGCAATTATTTTAGAAATGTTTATCTAAGGAGAAAAAAACTAAACATCAATTTTTAGATCCTTTTTTATTATAAAATATACAGGGACTGAAAGTTTATCTCTAGATTGCATTGGACAAATGAAATGCATATGTGTTGAATATACACTGATTTTTCCCAAATAATGAATCTCCCATGTGGTTTATTCAACTCTGCTCTTGGTGTGAAATCCTGAGCGCACAGTCTATACAGTCTTGCAGAGTTCAGGAAGCTGAGCATATGAGGGTCTTGACATTGATATACTTTCTTCAAAACAGGTGCCTCTCTGTACATATGAAAAACTTGAAGTACCTAATGGAACTAACATGCTCACTTTAGCTATTTCACTTTGGATTTATAGTGAACATCAAGGACTCAAACAGGAACACATTGATCTGTTGTAACTGGAGTATGTGTGTGTGTGTGTGTGTGTGTGTGTTGGAAGATTATATAATGAATGACGATATGCCCATTATTGGGATGTGGGAGGAAGAATAAGGTTTTAGTTTTCATATTAATTAAAAAGATAAAGTTTGTACACACCCAACCCTGTTGTTCAATCATAAACAAAGAAAGGACTCAGAAGGGGAGTAGTCAAGACTTTGCAGGGTCATAAAAACAATAAAAAGAACTTGTCCCCCAATAATAAGAGATCTGAAGGTATTTTTGCTCCAGATACCACAGAAAGAAGGCTGTAGATTCTGTATCTAAGGTATAATGTGCATTTATAAAAGTAAAGCCTGATATTTTTTTTTAAAAAAATTAATGATCATTTTTGAAAGAGAGACAGAGACAGCACGAGCAGGAAAAGGCAGAGAGAGGGGGAGACACAGAATCCGGAGCAGGCTCCAGTCTCTGAGCTGTCAGCACAGAGCCTGGTTCAGGGCTTGAACCCATGAACTGTGAAATCATGACCTGAGCTGAAGTCAGACTCTTAACTGACTGAGTCACCCAGGCACCCCAAGACTGATCATTTTCTTAATGTGACATTGGTCTGGGTCAAAATAATAGAAATCTCAAATCAGAAAATCGTAAGAGTTTGGAAACACCAAGGTCTTCAGCAAGCTTGAGTAGTATGGGGAGACCAAGAACCCAGGCAAGATCTAAGAAAAGAGCTTAAGAATTTAAAAAAAGCTTAAACAAGTTGTTGGTGAGAAAACTGAAAAGAAAAATCAGAACACCACAATTCCTTATGATTTGATGAATTGTGACTAACTAAAAATGGTATCACAAAGTTATGAGGATTAAGCATTAGTATTTGATGCTGACTATGGAAAGAACTTAGCACAGTATTTGGCACTTGGTAAGTACCCAGTTAATGATAAATATTAAATACACAGCTTCTGTTTTGACATAAAAATTCAATGATTCTCAATGGACCCTTTGGCCACTTAATAAAATCTTGAGTTTAATAGAAATCATTTATTTGGCTAAACCTAGGTGATGTGTATTAGTTATCTTTCGCTGCACAACAAATTGTCCTAAAACTTGGTGACTTAAAACAACCATGTTTATTATCTCATAGATTATGTAGGTCAGGAATCCAAACCCAGCTTACCTGAGGTTCTGGCTCAGGCAGGGTCTCTCACAAGGCTATACTCACTGTGTTAGTATGGGCTGTAGTCATCTTGTCTTGGTTTGGGTTATTCTAACAAAGCACGACAGACTGGGAGGCTTCTAAACAACACAAATTTACTTCTTACCATTCTAGAGGCTGGAAATTCAAGATCATCTGCCAGCATGATCAGCTTCTGGTGTGGGTCCTCTTCTGAGTTCTAGATGACTAACATCTCATTGTCTTCTTGCATGAGAGAAAAAAACAAAAGAGCTCTCAGTGGTCTCTACTTATCAGGGCACTAATCCTGCTCATGAGGGCTTCATGTTCACAACTTAACTACCTCTCAAAGGCCTACCTTCTTATGCCATAACGTTGGGGATGAGGATTTTAACCGATGAATTTTGAAAAGACACAAACCTTCTGTCTGTAATGGATCTCAGAAAGAGAGCAAGCAAGATAGAACTCATAGTCTTTTCTTACCTAATCTTAGGAGTGACATTTCATCCCTCAGAGAAGGAGGGGGGTCACGAAAGGATGCTGAGTGTGCCTAGGAATCAGGTTTCACTAGGACCCTTCTTAGAAACTGTCAACCACAGGGAAAATTGAAAATACACACCAATGACAGATTGAAGATCTTGACCTGCCACTACCAAGATGTTCAATTTAAGAAAGCCCTTTTATGGAACATTTGTGCTGTAGTCCAGAGTGTAGGCTACGGAGTGGGCCAGTTGGGTTTGATCAGACTTCACACACTGTGTGACCTCAGAAATGTACTAAATCTCACTGATGGACAGATTCCCCATATATAAAAAATGTGAAATAAAAAAAATTAATGTTTATTTATTTTTGAGGGAGAGAAAGAGAGCGAGAGCATGAGAAGGGAAGGGACAGAGAGAGAAGAAGACAAAGAACCTGAAACAGGTTCCAGGCTCTGAGCTGTCAGTACAGAGCCTGATGTCAGGCTTAAGCCCACAAACCATGATCATGACCTGAACTGGAGTCTGATGCTTAACTGACAGCACCACCCAGGCACCCTCAAAAATGTGGATAATTTTAATACACACTTTGCACTGTTTTCATGAGAACCAAATGAATTTATATGTATAATAATTTAGAAGACTGCTGAAAAGAGGCACCTGGGTGGCTTAGTCAGTTAAGCATCTGACTTCAGCTCCGGGCATGATCTCACGGTTCATGGGTTCCAGCCCCGTGTCGGGCTCTGTGCTGACAGTTCAGAGCCTGGAGTCTGCTTCAGATTCTGTGTCTCCCTTTTTCTTTCTGTTCCTCCCCCACTCATGCTCTGTCTCTCTCTGTCTCTCAAAAATAAAAAATGTTAATTTTTTTTTTAATGAAGACTGCTGAAGGGTAATAGTAATAATAGTGCTTAGCTATCATGGTTGTTGAGAGGATTAATTGAGATAGTGGATGAAAATTCTTAGGACAGGGCCTGGCTGGTAAGACATCCAACTCATGGTGTCTGCTGTTATTAATGTCTATGTTCCAATCCCTAGAGAGAAGAGTCTGCTGTGGCTATATTTCCCCATCTGCTTTTCCCTGAGGTTTCTAGAAGAAGGTCGATCTATGGGGGTTGGCTGGCTAGCAAGATAACCTAAGGAGTACCCACTGTTCATGGCACTCAACCTATCTCAACATGGCTGTCTGGCCCCCAGGGTTTCTAGGCCACCAAGTGCTAATGAGGAAGCGGACAGACATATGCAGCTTCACACAGTAGGTAGAGAAAAGGAGTCCACAATTCCTTGCGAAGACAGGGGTGCAGGGGGGCTGGGGTATTAGGCACGGACATGACATGAGCCAGAGAGCTGCAGGACACTTGGGCTCATTCAAGGAGAGGCAGCCCTTAGTGCATGGTGGCGCAACACCTGTCTCCAATGTTCCGGGATGAATGGGGACGTTTTGCAAAATTTTGCTTAGGAACTCAGGTTTCAGTCCGGCCCTTTGGAAGTCCATTGGGAAATATGGTTTCTGAGCGGTCTGGATAGAAAGGAAACGGACATTTTTAGTGAGGGAAAATAAACCTGCTCTGTTACTTACATCCAAATACTAGAATAAATACTAGAATAAGTACTAGAATCTAGGGTCCTTTTAAAGTCATTTCAAAGCTGCAGAAAGAAACACAATAAAAGTTGAAAAAGAATTTATGTTATATAGTCACCCACACAGGCAAGTGACTGACTGGTAAATAAAGTAGAGTGTGATTATTATAATATGGGTCACAGACAGTAGAAATTCCTGCATTGGGGAACTAAGCCTCTTATATTAAGTGACCCACACTGGCCGTTTCATATGGCTTTTACAACCAAAACAGAGGTCTGTAAATGGAAGGTCCCTCAATGAGAACAGTGGGGGTGGGAGGAGCTCTGCCTTGCACTGATTTCCAGGGCAAACATATATTTTATGGCTTCTTTTAAGTAACAGCAATGCCTTTTCTCGCATCTCCCCCAACCCAAACCACTACCGTGAACTCACTGGCAACCTTTGGTTTTAGTGACCTCACCTCATAGCTAACAAAGACAGATGAGAACTGAATGGGAACCAGCAGAAAAGAAAAATTTTAAAATGCTTTTATTATTTATTTTTGAGAGAGACAGAGAGGGCACAAGAGGGGGAGGACAGAAAAACAGAGACAGAATCTGAAGCAGGCTCCTGGCTTTGAACTGTCAGCACAGAGCCCAACATGGCATTCAAACTCACAAACCATGCGAACATGACCTGAGCTGTCTGAGCTACCCAGGTGCCCCAAGGAAACTTTTACATGTGACCTGCTAAACAAACACATTTGATAAAACAAAATGCCCCATAAAGGGAATCTTGTTGGGAAAAAAATACACACACCCACGCCCCATGTAGATTATATGATATTACCTCTGAAAGAATAGTAATGCTTTTTGATTTTCAGATGAAAGTAGAGTAAATGGTAGGTAGTCTACAATTACATTTTAGAATCCTAACAATGATACCTTCTGACTACATGAGCTTCAATAATTTAGAAATTTGGAAGTTTCCAACAGTTAAATGGCAAATGTTACCAAGTAATGAAAATGGCAACTTATAAACAAGAATCACTTCTCAGAAGGAGCATTTTTAGAGAATTAAGTTTGTTCCTATATACTAAGCACACATGTAACTTAAAGAGACCCATGAAGGGAATGTTGGGGAGTATTTCCCTGCAGGGAAGTATCTGAGTCCCATATGTCTACAGGAGAGAATTTACTTAGTGGTCCTCGTGAGAAGGCCAATGGGCTCTTGAGCCTGATCTGGGGTCTTGGAAAAACTCAGGACAGGAGAGGACCCACAGTGAATGGATGGTGGGGGTGTGGGCAGTAGGGTGGCAGCCGGGAAGGGGAAGATAGAGGAGCATCTTTAGGAGTTTGATTTCAATGCTGGAAGTCAGAGGACATGGATCTTAATTTTAGTTTATGCCTTTAAAAAATTTTTAATGTTTATTTTTGAGAGAGTATGAGACAGGGAGGGGCAGAGAGAGAGGGAGACACAGAATCCGAAGTAGGCTCCAGGCTCTGAGCTGTCAGCTCAGAGCCTGATGCGGGCTCAGACTCACATGACCTGAGCTGAAGGTGGACGCTTAAACAACTGAGCCACAGAGGTGCCTCCATTTTATACCTTTAAATACAGTGGGACTTCTAAAGATTGAGGTAACTTTGACAGATTTTCTTTCTCTCATCTTCAAAAGGGGATAATGAGATGTAGTGGATTTTTTTATAAGGATTAAACAAGTGAATATGTGAAAGTTCCAGATAGTACGCAGGACATTTAAAATCTTCCATAAAGAGTAGCCACTATTATCTTTAATTATCTTTGGCTTTTAGGTTTGGCCTATTTTACATAATCTCCTATATTTATAAACCTAGTTCTATATAAGCCTCTGATGAATACAGAGAACAATTTTTAGGCAAAACTATTCTTCCTTATTTATATTTATCTTATTCACACATGCTCACAAGTGTATTGCCACTTGTAGTTGGAATCACTTATTCATATAGTCATTTATTTGCTTAATATTTATTTTTATTTGAGCGTGCGCGAGAGAGGCACAGGGAGAGGAAGACAGAAAATCTTAAGCAGGCTCTGTGCCCAGAGCAGAGTCCCATCTGGGGCTTGATCCCACAACCCGGAGATCATGACCTGAGCTGAAACTAAGAGTCAGATGTTCAACCAACTGAGCCACCCAGGTGCCCCAGCCTTATTTGCTAAATATTTTTGAATGTCAACTCATGACAGAGTTAGCTCCTGCTATATAAAATCTGTGCCCGGTAGGTGTGATAAACAGTAAACAAGACAAAACACACACACACACACACACACACACACACACACACACACACACACTACTCTATATTGAGAATCAGAATGAGAGCGGCTAAGGTGAAATGCATAGTTCCATGAATGCATTTTGCAGTAAAACCTTATTTGAGGGCCACCTGGTGGCTCAGTCAGTTGAGCGTCTGGCTATGGTTCAAGTCATGATCTTGCGGTTCTGGGTTTGAGCCCTGCGTCAGGCTCCGTGCTGACAGTTAGCTCAGAGCCTGGAGCCTGTCTTCAGAGTCTGTATCTCCCTCTCTCTCTGACCCTCCCCTGCTCATGCTGTCTCTCTCTCTCTCTCTCTCAAAAATAAATAAAACATTTATTTTAAAAAAAACCTAATTTGAAAGGGATGATTAGGCAGGGCTTTCTTGAGAAACTAGCATCTACGCTAGGACCTGAAAGGTGAGCTGAAATTATCTGGGGAATGAACATTCGAGCAGAAACAACTGTGAGCAGGACATCTCTGATTTGGGAAAGGGGGGAATGGGGTAATTTTGAGGCAACAAGAGAGGCAGCTGGCTGCAGCTTTGTGAGCTTCAGGAAAAGATGCTAAATGAAGCCACCAACGTACAGAGGATCTAGAACATGTGGAGCCTGGATGGTCATGTTAAGGACCTTGGTTTTGATCCTTAGAGTATAGGAAAGCCCCTGGATGGTGTGAAATAATAAGAAATATATATCTGTCCCTGTTCCTGACACAGACAGTGCTCCTTGTAAATAAGGGCACTAGGAGAATCTCTTGTTCTAACATTTGGTGGTTGATCCTGGTTTATGACATAAAATTCCTGAGAACTTTGTAATTTTCTGCATGAAAGGAGTATGTGATACTGAGCTCCTAAATCCCTCAGAACTGTCTGGGTGATAGGAGTATATTTTATTCCTGGCAGGCTCCTTGTTGGGGCTGGTCATCAGAAAGACTGAACCCTGATTAGTGGCTTGGAACTTTGAGCCCCATTCCCTATCCCCCAGGGACGTGAGAAGGGCTGAAGATTGAGTTCATGATGAATCATGCCTACATGCTGACACTTCTATAAAAATCCCCAAAGTACAGGGTTTGGGGAATTTTCAGTTTGGTGAACACATCCACTTACCAGGAGAGTGGCACACCCCAACTCCATGGGAACAGAACCTCTTGTGATTGGCAGCCTGCCAGACCTCACCCTATGAACCTCTTCAACTGACGTTATCTGCGTACATTATCATATCTTTTATTACATAACACACTGGCAAATATAAGTAAGTGTTTCTCTAAGTTCTGTGAGCTATTCCAGCAAATGATCCAATCTAAGAAGGGAATATTGGAAACTTTCATTTTGTAGCCCCATTGGACAAAAGTTATGGTTAACCAAGGGACCTGTTAATTGAGATTGGCATCTGAAGTGGGAGATAGTCTTGTGGGACTGAGCCCTTAATCTGTGGAGTCTGTGCCAACCCTGATTAGTTTGGGAATGGAACTTAATTGTAGGACACTCAGCTGGGGTCGCAGAGAGCTGCTTGATGAGGGGGGGGGTGCGAGACACCCACAACATCTGGTGTCAGAAGTATTATGGCAAGTAAAGGAGAAATATGGTCAGGGTTTTTGGGGTTTTTTGACTGTTTGTTTTGTACTGTTTTGTTTTGACTCAGAAAGGTCCCAACCAAGGGGGAAATGTGGACAGTTTTGTGGTTAGAAAAGTACTTCTTGCTGTTCCGTGAAGAAAAGATTGAAGGCTACTTGGAGTAGACATAAGGAGATTAATTCAAAAGCCTCTACAATAGTACATTTAAGAAGAAATGTGGACCTTGTGCTGGTGTGGATCTGAAAAGAAGTTGATCAACCAGGAAATGTTGGAGAATCAGAATCCACAGGACTTGGTGATTGGTAGACTCTGGGACAAGATAGTAAGCGAAAGATGTCAAGGATAACTAAGAAAACGACAAAATCGTGGTGAGTCGATAGACACCGCTGCTCTTTGCTGACCTGCGGAGCGCGGAAGAGCAGACATAGGAGGGGAAGGCGACGGAGGCGGTAATGGTGGTGGTGGAATCGAGTTAAATAATAAGTAAAACTATAAAGGAAATACACACCGACACGAAGACAGCAATAACAAAACAGATGATACTTACATGGCAGAGCTAGGCAAAGAGGAAAAGCATTCTTTCCTGAGAAATGGAGGGGGTGTGTGTTAATATCGTCAAATGGGTGGAGTTTTCTAAAACGAGAATACTTGCCTGAGAACTCGTGAAAACCTCAAGAGCTATTTTTAGAATTGCTGAGGAATGATGCTCATCATAGACCAATGAAAGTAAAACCACTTGTGTTAAGAATGCCCACCGAATGTTAGATGGTGAGCAATGTACTTTTCAAACATTATCTAACGCAGTCCCCATGGTAACCTCATGAGGTGAAACTATTTTGCAGTTGTAAAAATGGAGGCTCTTTGGAGCGCCTGGGTGGCTTGGTCAGTTGAGTATCTGGCTTCGGTTCAGGTCATGATCTAGAGGTTCATGGGTTCGAGCCCTGCATGGGGCTCTGTGCTGACAGCTTAGAGCCTGGACCCTGTCTTCAGATTCTATGTCTCCCTTTCTCTCTGATCCTCCCCTGCTCAAGCTGTCTCTCTATCTCTCAAAAATAAATAAAACATTAAAAAAATTTATTTTAAATGGAGGTTCAGAAAGACCTGGTCATCCAGCCCTTACATAGCAAGCAATGTGGTTTTGACTCTTTCTCTTTTATCATGCTTCCTTTTGCTGCAACACGTATGCTACGTGATTTCCACATGTTCCTATACTACTATCATTGGTAAAAATATGGTGATTATTAGGTGATTTTTCTCACCTGCCTAAGAAACACTTCCTAGCCTTTTGTTGATAGCACCCTTATTTCTATTTGGGTTAAATCCCTCCCTGATGTGAGGGTAGTACAGTACCCCGTACCCCCTATGACCAGGAGATAGGAGGGCTGGTGGCCCAAGATAGACTGATAAAGGGTTTTCTTCTTGGAGTTGGAATTAGAAGCAGCATGATGCAAAGTCTGGAAACAGTAGGTGCCCAGTCAGGCTGTCAAGCAGTCCAGGCTGCTTTTGCCCCTAGGCTTCCTGGCATGTTCTTTGAGCCATCCTGTGATCCTGTCAGGCAGTTCACTTTTTCCCAATGATATCCCTTGCGGCTTCCAATAGGCAGATCCATTTTCTGCTGTTTTCAGCCAAAAAACAACCCACCTGCAGTAGTAAATCCATTCATTCCACATAGAAGATCAAAGAGCTGCATGGAGGGAGCCATCCACCTGCCCCCAACCCCAAGGTCTGGCTATTTGGTCTGTTCTGGAGTGCTGAGGGAAGAAGGAAGAGAGGGCACCTTTGTTAACTCGCACATGGAGTGCGTGAAAAAGAGTGTTTAATCAAGTTTCTTAGGAGTTGTCATGGGCAGCCTCTCTCCAACTTTCTTAATAAAGAGAAATTTGTGTAGAGGAAGTTGGATTTGAGCAGAGTTTGGAATAAAGTAGTGAAAGAGAAGGGACGGATTGTAGGTAGGACATTGCTTTTTTAAGTAAAGAGTTGTAGGAAGTTTCTATGATAGAAATAACACTTTCATTAGGTACAGACAAAGGCAGATGGTCATTTAAATGTACCCACGTCTGGGGTACCTGGTGGCTCTGTTGGCTAAGCATCCAACTCTTGGTTTCTGCTCAGGTCATGATCTCATGGTTTGTGAGTTTGAACCCTGCATCAGTCTCTGTGCTGACAGCACAAAGCCTGTTTGAGATTCTCTCTCTCTTTCTCTCTCTCTCTCTGCTCTTCCCCAGCTCATTCTCTCTCTCTCAAAATGAACAAATAAACTTAAAAAAATAAAAATAAATGCATAAATGCACCCATGTCTAATGATTACTTAACTTGGCCTGGGTTCAAACTGGATGCTTCATAATAAAACATTTTGGAAGTTTGCAGTTACCATAATCTATTGGCTCTTTGAGAAATATTTCTCCCTCTCACAAAAGCTATTTTTCTTTAAAGAACTTCATAGTTTCCTATAACAAATTAGATCAACCTCGATCCATGTATTTTTCTGAGTTAATACCCAGTCTTATTGGGAAGACCATTCCTACAGCACCCAGTTTTTGAGGAAAAGGATCCCTGCACATTAGGTTAAAGAAACAAACAAATGCAAAAATCCTAAATAGTGTTCCATTTAGTGCTGCCTAAAGGCTGGAAAAATCCTTCTACTGCTGTTGGTAGTTTGAAACTGGTAGATTATTTGGGGAATTGGAACAGAAAAATAGCAATCTCTGTAATAAAAATGCTTCAGAGTGCAAAGAGAGGGGACAGATAATGGAATAGTCAACTATGTATTATTAAGTGCGATGAATAATAAATCATAATTAACATGTGTATTATAATTATGTAACTACATATGATTTGTGTGTGATATGTGTATATGATTATATTGTAAGATTATGGTACATTTTAAATCTGATATACATAATAAATGGACATATAAAAAGAGCTTGATTTTGACAAATAAATGTTTTGAATAATTTATATTTAAGGCACTCTATTAGTCCATCTTGAGGGGACATACAGGTCCCAAGTCCATATGAAATTAATCTTGCTCTCCAGAATGGCATCCTCAGTTTTATATGTAAATGGGGTTGGGGGAGAATAGAATATAGCAATGACTGAAAGTGCAGAATAAGGGAGAAGATAGATGCTTCTAGAGTTGGAGACCAAAGAAAACTTCATGGAGAATTTGGCATCTGAGTGTTTCCTTCTAGCTCCTTGCATGAGACCTCTGTCTCCCACGCCTCGTGGTAGAGGCAAGAAGCCAACTGCTGTGGAATGACATGACCATTGACATTGGAGACATATCTGAGAAAGAAGAATAGGTTCCACAGGATGGTACACAGATAACATGTGGGACTTATGCATGATTGGAACAACCCCCCCAAGAAAAGTGAATCTAAGGCTGCATCTTGGGCACATTTGCTCTGGACTTGCAGAAGGAGACACAACCACTCATAAGGCCAGGGGTTTGTAAGAAACCGACTTCCAACATGAGTCCAAAAAGGCATGAGGTTCCAACTGAGAAGTGGGCTCACAGCAGTGTTGAGTTTTTTTTCTTTTTAGTATTTATTTTGAGAGAGAGAGAGAGAGAGAGAGAGAGAGCAAGTGCTAGAGTGGGAGAGGAGCTGAGAGAGGGAGACAGAGAACTGTAAGCAGGCTGTGCACCATCAGCACAGACCACCATGTGGGGCTCAGTTCCATCAACTGTGGGAGCATGACCTGAGCTGAAGTCAAGAGTCAGATGCTTAACCACAGACATCCCCATTTTGGGGGTTAAAAGTGGGCAATGCTCTTTCTCTTTTCTGCTCATATCCTGCAGGTTGCAATGGTCCATCAGTGCCTTTCTGTTCATATCTTGCAGCGCAATAGTCCATCTTCGAGGGCATTGTTAAAAGGTAGATTTTCACCTACTTTAATTTTGGCAAAGTGTTTCAGAAACTGGGAAGTGCCATGTTCTTCCCCTATGTCAGGGATGTTCTATTCCAAAGAAAATGCACAGAACATAGAAATAAGGCAAAATGTTACATTTGCACTTTTGCTTGGTTCTGAAGCACACTGCTGTGGGCATAGTGGCAAGAGCTGAAGTTTCACATGGCTTTGATAATCATGCCTTTCCATGCTGGGACTTGCCACCACCACTGAGGACCCAACGTTCACCAAATCTAGTAGTGAGTGACTTGCCCCCAACCTCTGATATGGCACCATGGGTTAAAGGAACCAGGCTCTCCCTAGTAGAAGGTAGGAAGCAGTACCAAGCCCCTCCCTTCAAGCTAAGGACAGTGATATGCCCTCCTTTTAGGAGAGTCAGGCCTGTGCATCAACTGCTAAAGAAACTCTGGCTCTATTTCATCACAACCGACTATATTCTAGGGAGCTTACTCTTCTGTCATTGACCTGACTTGTGTGGGACTTGCTTCTCTTCATCCTTGGAGAGTCTACAACCAACTGGTCTCAGAAAGGGGTGGATGGGTCTATTGACCTAAGTTTTGTGCCAGCTTGAGATTCATGTTTGTGAAGTTTTTTTTTTTTTTTGAATCACCACATCAGTACATGAGGCTAGCTCACCTATAGCAAATATGTGGACCTGGAGACCAAGACATTGGTTTAATATGAGAGCACCATAAAGTCCTTCAAAAGAATGAACAGAAAATTGGATCATAGGTCAGGTTCTGCTGATTGATCCCTTAGTGTAGTGGTGCCAGATTTTACAAATCAAACTAGAAGGTAGGCAAATACAAGTGGAAAACTTGGGGCACATTTAAGTTAATTTTTTTCATTATGTTTCTGAAATTCACATTTATCTGGGCATCCTGCACCTTACCTGGTGACTCTATTCATGAGACAAGGGTTATAACAGAGGAAAGAGTGACTCTGTAGAAGCCACACTGAAACTAAGCAATTAGGTAAGAAGCAAGGCTCAGTGGGACACAAAGTCACTGTATCAAATATGGTGAGTAGTTGAGGCAGATCTGACTGCAAGGAATTTGCATCATAAAGTCTACTTTCAGTATGCCCACCCTACTCTCTTGGTCAGTAATTTTGGCCTGTTTTCCACTTCTTTCCCCCACCTTTATCCTCCACATTGCTTGAGGTCCTCTACTGATGGAGTCTGCTAGGTTTATGCTGAAGGAGGCTGTTGGATTGAAAGGGCTTCTGGGAAATTCTCTCCTTTCTCTTCCCACCACAGATATTATTCCATAATTTCCTAAATTCATTGTTAGTTGAATCTTGCCGTCCAGGGATACCATCAAAGAGTAAGTCATAGTCATGGCATGGGGAGGGAAAAAAGGGAGATTAGAAAGGTTGCAATGATCTCATCCAAACTCAGCCCTGAGGGGCACCTTGGTGGCTCAGTGGGTTAAGCATCCAACTTTGGCTCAGGTCATGGTCTCCCGGTTCGTGAGGTGGAGCCTTGCATTGGGCTCTGGGCTGACAGCTCGGAACCTGAAGCCTGCTTCTGATTCTCTCTCTCTCTCTCTCTCTCTCTCTCTCTCTGCCCTCCCCTGTGCATGCTCTGTCTCTCAGTTTCTCAAAAATAAATAAAGGTAAAAAAAAAAAAAGAGGACAAACTCAGCCCTGAGATGGATGGTGGGAGGGAATGAAGAGAGGATTCCTTCTTCTTCCCCATCCTGGCTGTGCCATGGGAATTTATGTGAGCATCTACTCTGTGGCAGGAAGGGTGTGTGGAGGAGGTTTGGCAAGACACCAAGGTTTCTATGTTACCTGAGTAGAGTAACAATGAAGTTTGTAGTCAGTCTATCCTGAGAAACTCTACTTTCACCTCCAAAAGGAAGGAGATAGAGAAAAACAGTGACCACACTGATACTAAATGTTGAAGAATATACAGAGCTAGAATTGATTCATTCAAGCAATTTTAGTTGTGAAAATCTTACAGGGCTATTTTCATCATTACAGTAATATAAACCCACTTCCTAGTACCTGGAAAACATTCAAGAGATAAGAAAATGTTTGGGACCAGAAAAATGTATTTCTTGGGATGCCTGGGTAGCTCAGTTGGTTAGACATCTGACCTTGGCTCAGGTCATGATCTCTCAGTTTGTGAGTTCAAGCTCCTCGTTGGGCTCCATGCTGACAGCTCAGAGTCTGGAGCCTGCTTTGGATTCTGTGTCTCCGGCTCTCTCAGCCCACTCACTGCTCATCCTCTGTCTCTCAAAATAAATAAATGAACATTAAAAAATGTATTTTTTGACTGTAAGACAATAGAGAAAATCTGTAAAAAAATAACTCAAGAGTTTTATCAAATATCTAAAAATGTAATGTAACTATATCAATTATGCAACAACTCATATAATTACATGAAAAATTTAAATCAAAAGAATGAACAGTACTTTCCTCTCTAAAACTCCCCAAATAATAAAAGTTAAAATCCTTGTAGTTTTTCTAGTAGAAATTATATTTAACACATGCAATTATGTTAAGACAAAAGGTATGTTTTTTTATTACAGTTTTCATATATTTTTTGTTGATGTCCCAGGTTTTCTATTCTGTCTCCCCTTTAAATTCCTCAAATATGGGAATTAAGTCAGATTGTCCCCTTTATTTATTCATTATATATGGACTCACCTTGTTGTTGAGCTGTTCATTGATAGATAATTCTCATTTTATGTTCTTGGTTTAAAATGTATTTTATTGGGGCACCTGGGTGGCTCCATCGGTTAAGTGTCCAACTTCAGCTCAGGTGATGATCTTGTGGTCCATGAGTTGGAACCCTGTGCTCCCCTCTGTGCTGACAGCTCAGAGTCTGGAGCCTGCTTCAGATTTTGTATCTTCCTCTCTCTCTGCCCCTCCCCCACTTGTGCGCCTCTCTCTCTCTCTCTCAAAACTAAATAAATATTAAAAATAAAATAAATAAAATTAAAAACAAAATATACTTTATTAGCAGTTACATTACATTACATTAGCTAAATACATTACCTCTGATGGGTCTTTGTGAATTCTCTGGTACATTCTTCTCATTTTACAGGTGAGAAAATTGAGCCCCAAATGATTGAGTTGCCCTGTGTCACACAATAAACAACAGATATGGGACTCCAAATTGGGTGTATCTCCACTTCCAAAGTTCATTTCATTACGGCACATTGACTGTGAAACATTTCCTAAACACCATCCTCTCTTTTGCAGAATAAAAATACTAATGGTACATGTAAACTGTTGTTGGTGAGTCCCATTAAGATGTAATAGCAATATTACTCTTACCCTTAATTCTCCTGCCCAGGCACACAATTAGCTGTCCTAACTAACCTGAATGAAAATTATCCGTGAGAGTGAAGATAATCACACTGTTTATTTGCAAACTCTTCTCATGTTCATTCTACATTTAGAGTCATGCCAATTAAATTTGGATATGCATACATTCATTACTTCAGTTTGCAATTATTTGAAATTATAAAAGTAGATACTGAAATAAAACTTCTTTTGGGGGTGACTTTGATACAGCGTATTAATTTTAATTATACCATTCATGATCATAATACGAATTTATCCTTTGCTTCTGAATTTTCTTACATGGAAAAATCTATTTGTTCAAGAATTTCTATGAAGTCTATAACCACAGTACTTAGGAGCTCTAAAAGAAGGGCAAGGTTAGCACAATGATAGCTTTCTTTTCTCTGTAAGAATATTTTAAAGTAGATAAAATGAGAGCCTATTAGAACCAGAGTTATTGAGCAGGATTTTTTTTGTCTGAGCTTCAGGTAAGCCAGTTTTTATTTAGAGCCCTTAAAATCTTAAAATCTTAAGTATAAACTCCCAATTAAAATATGTTCTACATCATTTTCTTAGTCTGTCACAAGGATTATTTCCTTCCAGGTTTAAATGTGAACTTCTTTTTTTTTTTTTAATTTGTGCCTCTAACCTTTTTTAGTTATCTTTAAAAAAGTTTTAGTCAGTGCCCTTCTTTTGTATGAATTCATTCAGAAAGATCACATTCTTATTCACAGAAAATAGGTACTGTAAGACATTTCTTTTTTTTTATTTTTTAAGAAGTCATGTAGGCTCTTGGTTGTTTTCAGTATACATGAACAAATATGAAAACTTAATTTTAGAAAAACCTCTATTTCCTATCCTACTGACATTTCAAATTCAAAGTGGTTTAAGAACATTATTAGAATAGGCCTTTGGTAAAATATTTGACAGATGGAGATGAATAAAGGGAAGCCAGCTTTGGATCCTTTCCACTAACTAATCATAAAAGAAATGTCATCCCTTGATTCTTCATTTGTACTTCATTCCTTAAAATTTGCCTCTTATTGGTATTAGATTGTAAAATTCCCTCAGTTAATCCCCATCCTATTCTTCATTACCCAGTCTATGTTTTTTCACTAGAACATACAAGAAATTCCTTTGTAGGGTGGTTGATGTGTCTTTCTGAGAACAAACACATGCATGCGAAGAAGAGATTTTCATTACTTAATGAAGTCAGCAGATCCCCTACCATGCAAAGATGTTTGGAAGATTAGCAGGCACCTTGAGAATTAGTACAATGATTTGTGTCAGACTAGTATTTTGGGAGGTTAAGACACCCAATCTTATTGTCCAAACATCTATTTATTGATGATGGACCCCCAGTTGAACAGACTGACCAAGTCCATACATTTCTAACCCTTTAGAAGATAAATAAATGATAGTTTTTAATAAGTCATCTAAGCCAAATCTCAAATTCATTTTTATTTCCTTAACCTACTCATCCATCTTGCTCCCCTGGTCCTTTATGCCGTTTTGTAGAGATATGTAAATTATACAGCACAGCCTTTTGGAGCAAATGCATTTTCTCTTTGACGTAGTCTCTTTCTAAAGCCCGAACCATACATTGTAGAGATGAGGAGTGTCTTGGCGTGCTGCACTGCAGGGGTTTCCAAACTGCTTTGTAGAGTCCTCAAGGTTTTTTGTGTCCTCCTGGGGCCACAAGATGTAGAATGGGGGTAGAGAGATATGTCAGGGTGTGTGTGTGTGTGTGTGTGTGTGTGTGTGTGTGTGTTGGGGAAAGATAGTCAAACACGGCTTCACTGAAAAAGATTATTGGTATTACCAATTAGAGTTGCTTACTTCAATTTATTTAAATAATAATTCTATTTCTTAAATTAAAATAATAAAATGTTTAGAAGCCAATCGTCTATGGGGATAAAGACATTGGTCAAAGCACTCTGAAAAGCAGGTTGGAATTTTAACTCCAGTGCTATTGGATGTCAGACTTGGGGTAAGTCACTTGATTATTGTAACTTTCTTCTTTTTTAAATGTTTATTTATTGATTTTGAGAGAGAGGGTGCACAGGGGAGAAGAAGAGAGAGAAAGAGAGAAAGAATCCCAGGCAGGCATCATGCTGTCAGCACAGAGCATGATGTGGGGCTCAATCTCATGAACCAAGAAATCATGACCTGAGCCAAAATCAGGAGTCGGACACTTACCTGACTGAGTGACCCAGGCATCCCTCTCTTAACTTTCAATGCACTTACTCACAGTATAAGGAGGCTAAGGAAATTATTGCTAAGTTCTTTCTGGTTCTAGCCTTGAAAATTATATGAGAAGTTCAGTAATTTTCCCTTCTAATATATGCATTTTATCAGGTTGCTGTTATTTAAAGGCAAAATCTTTACAGTGCCTCTCAAATCTGGAACCAAGAATCTTCATTTGTAGAGCTGTTGTTTAGATTTAATAATTTCAAAAGATTTTCTTGGATCCCAATTTCTAGAATTTTATGGTCTTTTTATGTGCCCTTATAAGTCTGCAGGGATGCAAATGGTAAAAGAGTATTTGCACCCTTTGCTTTCTCTCTGCATGACAATAGAGTTTTATTTTAATTCTCTCATTCTCTTTTCCTTCTTCATACTTCTAGAGATTTCTTGAACTTGTAACTAAAAATAAATAAATAAGTCTATCTCAGGAGGCTTAGATGAAAGCAAAAGAGGTTTTACTGGAAGCAAGTCATTGGAACAAGATACATGGAAATACTATGGTGTAACCAAAGAGTGGGTCATAAAGGAGCAATAAAGACACTTAAAAATATTTCTGGGATATATATATGTCGAGTTATTTTTAAAGAATTTCACTGCGTAGATTAATGTTCTTTGTGCTGAAATATACTTTCAAGATTAAACTAAACACCCAGAGTTCAGGAGCACCTTGATGGCGCAGTCAGTTAAGTGTCTGACTTCTGCTCAGGTCATGGTCTCATGGTTCATGAGTTCAAACCTTGGATTGAGCGCTGCATCGAGCCCTGCATTGAGCTTTCTGCTCTCAATGCAGAGACTGCTTTGCATCCTCTGTCTCTCTCTCTCTCTGCCCCTTCCCTACTTCTCTCACTCTCTCAAAATTAAATAAACATTCAGCTACAGGGTTCATAGCTTTGTAAGTGTTCCAGAAGGCAGTATTGTTTAGTGACAGAAGTATTACACCAGAGTCTGAACTGTAAAATTAGCAAAACCATTTGATAGTTTCCAAAGCTCACCAGGGTAGCCCTTTTGCCACTCTGTGAACTGATTCCACTCACCCACCCACCCACAGAAGTGGCCATGCCAATCAGAATTAGCCTGTGTCTGTGAAGAACCGAGTCATTACCCTCTCATTCTTTGCCTTCCTATCTCCCATCTCTCTCCCTCATGTGTGGACTCTCCCTCTCTCTATGTGGACTCTTTACCTTCTATGACCCATACCTGCTACTCTCTGCATATCTAACTCCCTCTTCTATCTCTGCCAAACAGCTTTCACTGGGTCTGTTTAGATATAGTTATCTCATCATGCCTGAGTTTTTATATAAAACCCTTTAGCTCCAGACCAAACTTAACGGATACCTTTCAGTTGCAATTCCAGATACATAGCAGAAAAAATTGGGCTAGCCTGGCTCTGTCCAGGTGTCCACACCTGGTGTCAGCATCAGCCGGGCAGTAAGTGTATAGAAATATCTCCTGAAACATGATACTCCAAATAAACATACGGGACTACTAGTTTTCCCTAATTTTATAAGGCTACCGCTTCTAAAATTCAAGGATCCTGTGATCTTTCCACACAGGTTGAGCACATCCTCTGCTTCCACAATTCTCCAATTTGCCACATCATTAAGAATTACACATAGCCCATTACCCCATGAGCAAACACATGCACATACTGGAATTGGAAGATCTGGGCACTGAACCAAACACTTTCATTGCTTCAGCCCCACTCCACTGGCACACATTAGAAGACATCCTTTACCCCAGACTTCTGTTTCTGGAAGTAGGAATTCTCTAATGGCTGCAGGTCTCATCATTGGCCAATCTTTCTCTTAGCGTGTCCTGAGTGTTTTATTCCTGTCTCCATGTGTTTTGTTGGCAACAATGTCCATAAAGCATAGATGGTTTCTGAGAAGCCTATGCATGTTAACTGATAATCCCTCCCAAAGATAGTTGACTAAGGGGTCTCACTGCCAAAGCAATAATTAAGGCAAATTATCTAAAAACAATGGAGTATCACTTAAATTACACAAAAAGCTTTAGCAGCCCTTGTCTTATTTAGTCAGTCATTGTTATACACTAAATTGGGTCCCCCCAAATTCATACATTGAAGTCCTAAGTCTGAAGGCAACTAATTGGAGAAGGGGCTTTTAGGGAGGTGATTAAGGTTAAATGGGGTTATAAGATTGGGGCCCTGGTGCACCTGGGTGGCTCAGTCAGCTGAGCCCCCGACTTCAGCTCAGGTCATGATCTTGCAGTTCGTGAGTTAGAGCCCCACGTTGGGCTCTGTGCTGACAGCTCAGAGCCTAGAGCTTGCTTCAGATTCTGTGTCTCCCTCTCTCTCTGCCCTTCCCCTGCTCACATTCAGTCTCTCTGTCTCTCAAAAATGAAAAACAAAAACATTAAATTTTTTTTAAGTATTGGGACCCTAATCCAATAAGACCAGTGTCATTATAAAAAGAAGAAGAGATACCAGAGATCTCCACACAGGCATGGAGGAGACACAATACAAAGATACAGGGAGAAGTGGGTTGTTTGCAACCCAGGAAAAGAGTTCTCACTGGAAACTAACCCTGACAGCATCTTGATCTTGGACTTTCAGCTTCCAGAGCTGTGAGAAAACACATCTCTGTTGTTTGATCCACCCAATCTGTGATATTCTGTTATGGCAACCTAAGTGACTCATGCAGTGATGTTATAGCATGCATGCTCAAACACAAAAGAATGGATGATCCTCTGTGGCCCCAGCCATCCCCATAGGGAATGATTAGTTTCTATCTCTGGGTCAATGTCTCTAGTGGCATTAACATCTGATTTACACTTAATTGATCTGATCAACTTTGCCCTGATCTGCACTGGTCACCAAGACAAGCGAAAACCCCAAATCGACCCTGCCACTGTCTGCTGGTTTTCAGTTGTCTAGACATAGTCATAAATTGCTGGATGACTGCCCACTGTAAATTTTTAATGAGAGATTTTGAAATTAGAAAAGGAGGGAAGCAATCGCAATTTATGGCCTGGAGTTATTCAATAAGCAGGGGCCCACCTGAGAAGTCAGAGCCAGCCAGCCATCAGCTCCCTTGTGGCACCAGCCCTCTTGGTTATGCATGCCCAGAGCGCAAATCCTATTTCACTCCCTCCCCTGCTCTTCCCAGAAAAGTCCCATGATACTTCCTCCTGATTCTCAGATTAGGGAATGGCAATTTTAAAATTATCCAGAAAGCATAACATTGAAATCAAATAAACATTGTTTAGGGAATATCCATTACTCTCATTAAGGAGTTTTTGAGCAGGTTGGATCAATGGCCCCTTTGAAAATACAAAGCAGATATAGCCCTTCTCCCCAAAGAATATCTGGGTATTGTAAGGAATATCAGGCATATACAAGTATCTCTAAGCCTATCCATGCACCTATAGACTCTAGACCCCTAGACCCCTTGTAGACCCCTTGTAGACCCCTTGTAGACCCCTATAAGATCACTTGTGCACCAGCTCTCTTCTCTTTCATGGATCTGGAATTCTGAGCTTTGTTTCTATATATATGTGATATTCAGAAAGCAAGTTATAACTTGATATCTTATAGAAAATGTACTTATTGAATTTGACTATACTACTGTGACCTCAAAAAAATGTTTATATCTACACACAGAACATGTGTGCGCATGTGTGTGTGTTTATGTTTGTGCTTTCTATTTCTTAGAAAACTTTAGTAGAAGACACCATCCATGATGATAACTGAGGTTTCATCTACATAAAAATCTTGGTGATGAAATGTGTTTTCCCCTAGTTTCTCCCCACTGGGCTTCCTCATAGAAGCAATAAAAATTATACAACTCAGCATGTTTACCTTTCTTCTTGGCTCCCAGAAATCTTATAACTAAATTTTATTGGCCATAGCAATAACCAATTTATTCTGTTTTTAGAAATGTTCCTTTAGCTTTAAAAACGTATTTACTGTTAGCTAATTTAAAACAGAACATCTTTTTTGAAATAGTAGACAACAGTTACTCTCAGTACCCAGGCAAGTGACAATTTTTAGTAGAAAATAAGATACTATTACTTTCAATATTCGTTTGGGAGGGGTGAATGATATTCTCCTCTCAGTGCAAGGATAATACCAGATGTTTGACTATCAATGGGATATTCTTTTACTCTTCCAGCTAACATGTCCAAGAATGCAGTTAGATGCCAAAGACACCCACCAGATAGACATTGGAGGAGTGCAGTACAAATCAGACAAGATAAAGTTCTGCCCTTAAGAGACAGATCACTCATAACTTGGAAGACAGATGAATAGACTAATAAAGCCATGTGGAAAATGCTATGTTGGGTATGCGCTCAGGATGAAACTTTTGTATGGACTTTTTTTCTTTCTTTTTTTTTTAATTTTTAAATGTTTTATTTATTTTTGATACAGAGAGAGACAGAGCATGAGAGGGGGAGGGGCAGAGAGAGAAGGAGACACAGAACTGGAAGCAGGCTCCAGGCTCTGAGCTAGCTGTCAGCACAGAGCCTGAAGCGGGGCTTGAACCCACGAACGTGAGATCTGACCTGAGCCGAAGCCGGAGGCTTAACCGACTGAGCCACCCAGGCGCCCCTCGACTTTTTTTTCAATAGCTAAGTAGATATAAAACGTCTCTTCCAGCACTCAGCGGAACAATCTGTCTTTCATTTTGTCACAAACCCAGTCTTCCTGAAAACTTTATATTCCCTTTTAGTTTCTTTGATCATAAAGTCTAGTTTCAACTTTGCACTCCATAAGAAATAGAAATGGCCAATAAAACTATTAAGAAGGTTAACTTCCTAAAAATAATAATTTAAATAATAATTAGATACCTTTTTTTTTTTGCTACTGATTTTATAAAAAGAACATGATTAAGCACTGGTTAAAGTGTGGATGGGAGGAGAAACATCATCATGTACCATCAGTGGGGGCAAAATTGTCAATGTATTTCTAAAGACCTAACTTTTTGAATAGCTTTTGAGCCAACATTTTTCAACAAATTTATTCTGAAGGAATAATCAGTTATATTTGAGATCTAGATGAACAATATTATATTTAATGATACGTGAATCTAATAGCCATTAGATAAATGAAGATAATCGCCGTTGAAAATGGAACTACAGAAGCATGTTCGTTACTATGCAGAGTTTCACAAAATTACTGGTGAAAAGAAAGCAGCTTATAAAACAAATATTTATCAACAAATCATGCATAGGTGCATGTGGGTGTGCATAAGGTAAGTAGGCAGATTGATAGACACATAGATAGAAATACAGAAAGATATATGGATACAAAATGTGTAGAATATACTTTGAAACCCTGTCTTTAAATCAGTGTTCCTCCCATGTGTCCTGAGGCCCACTAGCTTAATAATCCATCAAAGATTTTGTTAAAATGCAGATTACAGTGTCCAAACCCTATCTCTTAAATCAGAACATCGCGGTTGGGGACAAGGATTATATTTTAACAAGCCCCTCAGGTGATTATTATACTATAGAGACATGCACTCCACAATTAAAAGGGAATGCTATTAATGCAAATTTTCAGTAAAAATTGCTTCTGCTGCAGGAGGCAACCCAAAGGAGCTCCTGATGGCCAAAGTGGAACAATTAGAGCAACAAACAATGATAGCATTGGATTTTAACCCACTCGCTAAAACATGAATATCTATAAATCCATATTGATAAAGAATTAAACAAGTTCTTCCTTATAAAATGAGTGTAAATAATAAATAAGCAGAGAGAGATAAAAAGGAAATCACCATTAGGCAAGTACTATTGTACTTATTGTAGATAAGATCAACCAGTGGAGCTAAAAATTGATGGATAAAAGTGTGAGGAGAAGGAAAGGATGTTTGGATCACTGTAAAGTATCTCTCCTGAGGTATTTATTAATTACAAAGGAAAAGATTATAACTTTGTGAGGAAACTGGAAGATACTACCTTAACCAAGTAATTATTAAAACCAAGAATAAGAAAATTCAACATCATGATGCACTGAGAAAACCACAACATAATTCTTGCTCCAAAACTCAGAATCTCATTATAACACAAGAACACATCAGAGAGACACAGATTTGGGGACTCTTTGAAAGTGTTATGGTCCCAAAAGACAAGGAAACACCAAGAAATGTTAGCGAATGGAGGAGACCAAGGGAAAGAAACTCAAAGAAATATGAGACCTTAGATACAATTCTGGAAGAGAAAAGTGTGTTAGTAAAACTTACAATCAAACAAATCAAAAAACAACAAAACAAACAAGGAAACAAACAAGAACAAAAAACCTTCCACAAAACTTGTTAAATCCCACAAAGGTGCGGTGTAGTTAGCCGTATAAACCAAGGTTGATTTCCTGGTTTTGGTCATTGTGCAGTGGCTATATATAATGTTAACATTAGTAGAAGCTGGGTGAGGCATATAAGTAGACTTACACTTTTTTTTGTAGCTTTTCTGTAATTCTAAAATTCTTTCGAATACAAAGTGTACTCCTAAGCAGTCCCTGTATTCAGCATCTGTCAATTCTCACTAACATATTTATAAACCACAAAGACAATCATGAAACCACCCAAATCTGAGTCTTTGGTTCTAGGAATGCCAAATTTTTTAAGGAATGCCCTCCAAATCCGGCTGAGGATACTAAATGGAGAAACCCAGTTGGTAGCCAACAAATGCTTAAGCAACTAAAAAAGAGCGAGTAAGCAGATCGTCCTGAAAGGGGGGAAGACCCGATATCTCTTTCCCCATCATCTGTACCTGGCTCAGAAAGTCAAGGTCTACTGGAGTCAGAAAGCTGGACAGTTATGTCTCCGTGAGGGTTCAGCTTTGTGAGGAGCTTTTTAGTTTGGGCAGGAGCTCCTGGCTCTTCCACTATCTATCTGAAACACAGTGAGGCTCTGGCCCACAGAAGGCTCCAGAGCCTTGGCTGCACCTATGGTGGTGTGGTGTCCAGCTCATCAGGGTGGTGGTGAAGAGCCTCTGTAAAGGTTATAGACTCCACAGACAACTTCAGCATCCAGCATCACTCACGGGGCCTGAACAGCAGAGAAAAACTTGGCAAAGACATCAACTTGTCCGCAAGCACACCTGAGACATCTCCAAGGGTTTTTGGAAGTTATTGCAAAGTACCAATAATCGTAACGCATGGTTAATGATGGTGATGGCCAGTGGAATATAGTTTACTTCTGTACCCCAGACATAGGACGTAACAAATGTTAACTATTATTTTTATTGTTATCTCTGGCTAGGTAAATATAATCAAACACCACTAAAACTAGGTCTAAGAAGTTAAAACTGTTTTTCAGATGCTATATGAGCTGAAGGAAGCCGGGGATGGGAGGGCAACCATGAACAGGGGTGCTAATCAGGGCGTTGGTTCCAGATTTGCATGAACTTAGACCAGCAGCTGTTCCTCTCTGAGCCTCTTTTCTATATGTGTGGGGAAGGGTATAAAGAGCAAGACCCCTTTCAGCCTTTGCAATCTTGTTCTTCAACTCCAAATTCTTGAAATTCTTTCATTTCACTAATTTTTGGACCCAGTTAAACAAGTTCTTGACCTTTGGCTAACTATCAATAGAAAGTATCACAAACTATTAGAAATGCAAATTCTCGAACCTGACACCAGTGCCTCTGAATCAGAAACTCCAAATGATTGTGACCCTGGATAAAGCCTGAGAATCACAATTCTTGAGTAGCCTCTCGATTTCCAAAGAAGAAAAGCTGATGTCCTAGAAAGGGTTGTAAATTGCCTAAAAGGATGGAATACAGGTTACTGTGGGAGCAAGATCTGAATCCAGATCTACTCACCACCCCAGTTAGGAACAATGATATAATAGCTAACATTGAATAAGACCTTCTCATGTGTCAGACGCTGCTGAACATTGAACACTGACATCATATTTATCCTCACACAAACTTTATTAGCTAAACGTTAATTTTTATATTCAGGTCATAAACTGAGGTGTGTAGAGGTGAAGCCACTCTCCAGAAGTGAGCTTCAGAGTTGACAGTTGAGGAGTCCAAATTGGAGCTCAGTTTGTGGTAGTCTGTAGCCTCCATGCTGAACCTTCTCATAATAGTGGTTACAAATTGCAGGTTTTTAAAAAATTTTTTTTCATGTCTTTTATTTATTTTTGAGAGATAGAGAGAGACAGCATGACCCGGGGAGGGTCAGAGAGAGAGGGCAATGCAGAATCCAAAGCGGGCTCCAGATTCTGAGCTGTCAGCACAGAGCCCAACACGGGGCTCAAACCCATGAACCGTGAGATCATGACCTGAGCCGAAGCCAGCTGCTTAACTGACTGAGCCACCCAGGTGCCCCAAAATTGTGGTTTAAAAAAAAAACTACAACCATGATTCTTATACTGACTGCACAAACTCCAAGAGAAAAAAAAAAACAGAAACAATGCAGTTACTAGTCTAAAATCTACTACGACTGTAGCTTTGGTTTGTAACTCCAAATCTTGTTTTCTACACAGCTTGAGAGATTAATGCATTTAAAAGAACTAGCTTGTGTTTGGGGGGCACATAATGTATGATGATATAATTTTATGGCATCAACAATTGAAAAGGGTTGGGAATGGAGCTATGAAGAATCAGAGTTGTTGTATATTATTGTAGTTAAGTTGGTATAAATTCAAATTAGAGTGTTAGAACTTTAGGATATTATGTGTAATCCCCCTGGTAACCAAAAGAAATGGCTACAGAATATACACAAAAGAGAACAAGAAAGGAATTTAAACATTTATTACTAACTACATACATTCATATATACATACATAGCTGCAATAGATACATACATAAAAACAGCAGAAAACTGCTAAACACAAAAGTAGATATTAATACAAGAAATGAGGGCAAAACAGCTATGAGGCATATAGAAAACAAATAGCTAATGACAAAAGTTGCTCCTTACAAGTAATTACTTTAAAAGTAAATGGATTAAACTCTCCATTCAAGAGATAGATATTGGCAGAATAGGTAAAACACATGATCCAACTGTATGCAGTCTATAGACGGCTCCCTTGAAATCCAAAGACACATAAAGATTGAAAGTAAAAGGATAGAAAGATAGTCCATGCAAATAGTAACTTCATATTAGATATATTTTACTGCAATAAAAGTTTTTGGGGAAAAAAAACCACAAACTAGAAGAGACTTCTAAAATCTTAATGCCCAGACTTTGCTCCCTGACAATAAATAAATTCATAGCTCTGGATGAAGTGTAGTATCACTTGGTAAACTTTCATTTTATTTTATTTTTTAAGTTTATTTATTTTTGAAAGAGAGAGAGACAGAAACATAGCATGAGTGGGAGAGGGGGCAGAGAGAGATGGAGACATAGAACTTGAAGCAGGCTCCAGCATCTGAGCTGTCAGCACAGAGCCCGACACAGGGCTCAGGGCTCAAATTCAGGAGCTAGAAATCATAACCTGAGCTGAAGTTGGACGCTTAACTGATGGAACCACCCAGGCACCCCTCACCTGGTAGACTTTTAAAACATACCAGTGCCTGAGCCCCACCTCTCCAAGGTTACCATTCAATTAGTAGGGGTGATGCCTGGGGTTGGGATCTTATAAAAAAGCAAAACCAAAAAGTCCTCAGTCTCCTTTGTTATTATTGGTGAATGTTCTACTTCCACAATCTCAATTAACCTAGTCCACTTTCTGGCCATTTTCTTCTATATTTTCAGCTTATTCCCCTTCATGCCTCCAACCCCAGACCCACTAGGATCTCAAATCTATTGATACCTATCATCTCATTGGTATATCCATCAGCACAACCACCACCACCATTAACACACACACACACACACACACACACACACACACACACACACCTCATTATTTTCTTCCCTGCATAACTTAGAGACCATAGAACATTACAGGTATACCTTGGAAATATTGTGGGTCCAGCTCCAGCCCACTACAATAAAGTGAATATCACAATAAAATGAATCAAGTAAATTCTTTAGTTTCCCAATGCATATAAAAGTCACACGGACACTATACTGTACTCTATTACATGTGCAATAGCATTATGTTTTTAAAAATAACATACTTACCCTAATTCAAAAACACTTTATTGCTCAAAAGATGCTAACCATTATCTGAGCCTTCATGAGGCATAATCATTGATCACAGATCACCATAATAAATATAATAATAATAAAAGAGTTTGAAATGTGAGAACGATCGAAATGTGATACAGAGACTCAGAATGAGCAAATGCTGTTAAAGAAGTGGTGCTGGTAGACTGTCCCAAACCTTCAATTTGTTTAAAAAATTTTTTAATGTTTTATTTATTTTTGATACAGAGAGACACAGAGCATGAGAGGGGGAGGGGCAGAGAGAGAAGGAGACACAGAACCAGAAGCAGGCTCCAGGCTCTGAGCTAGCTGTCAGCACAGAGCCTGACGTGGGGCTCGAACCCACGAATGTGAGATCTGACCTGAGCCGAAGCCGGAGGCTTAACCGACTGAGCCACCCAGGTGCCCCCAAACCTTCAATTTGTAAAAAAAAAAAAAAAACAAAACCCAAAGGCAATATCTGTGAAGCCCAATAAAACAAATGCAACAAAACAAGGTATGCCTGCTTTTATAAATACTCCCATGCATTATGATCTATTCCCTTGTCCCTCTCTTCCTCCTTTTCCTGGGCCTAGAAAAACTCCAAACCTGATTAAATCCAATTGCTTTCAGATTCAACTATAGTCAAAGAGCTGAATATCACTGGAGGAAAAATTAGCCATGTTGACTGTTGACTGGCCTCACTTTGTATGTATGATAGCAAATCTCAAGTGGACCTTCAGCCCTGGCCGGCAGCCCTACAATAGATTCACTTTCCAGTCTTCAGTCTTCCATATTGCCAGTTAACACTGTTTTCCTTGCCCTTCAGACTTCAAATGCACCTTCTGCACTATGCACTCTTAGTTGGTGACTTGGCTTCTCATTTCACTGAGAAAATTGAAGCAACACAAAGAGAATGGTGTTCCCTGCTCACCACCAACCTTCCACATGTCCTGCCCTTGTACTCTTTCTTCCGGTTATGGCGGACAAATGGTCTGGACTCCATTATAAGAACAATATCCCTGCCACTTGTTCTCTGGAATTCTACCTCTCTGATCACTCAAGGACTTTATTCTTGTAATTTTCTCCTTTCTCCACAATATCACCGAATTCCCTTTACTTTGGTTCATTGCAATTGGCTGTAATACTTTTATTAAAAAATAACTCTTTTGATTCCCCATCCTTTTATAGTTACGAAATCGTTTCTTGGCTCCGCTGTAAACAAGGCTTGAATGTGTCATCTATGTTGACTTTCTCCCTTGCCCTATCTCCCATTTTCTCTCAAAATTACTTATTTGAAGCTTCACCCCAACTCCCCCACCGAAACTCTGTCAAGGTCACCAATGACCCTTCCGTTGGCAAATAAAATTGTCAATTTTCAGTCTGCATCTTTCTTGATTTCTGAAAAACATTTCGCAAAGCTCACCAGCTCCTCCTGAAACATATTCTTCTCTTGGCTTCTGGGAGACCAAAATTCTCTTTTTAAATTTTTACTTCACTGTCCTTCATTTCTCAACTATTTCTGCTGGATTCTCCTACTCCTAACATCTAACTTTTGGAGGCTTTGGGCCTTCCCATGTGTCTTCTCCAGCTGTACTTCTTCCATGAGTTTTTCATGTAATACAGTGTTGCTAAATGTCATTTATAAGCTTAATGACTTCCACATTTGCTTCTCTTTTCTGAACTACAGACTCCATCTCTAACCACCTCTCTGTGTTGCCTAATAATTATTGAAGAAGCATTTCAAACTTAGCATATCCAAAGCTAAATGTTGCCCCCAAAAGTATGCTCCCCTCCTATTACTTTCCCACTTATTTTATGGCCAGACTATAGCCCAGATGCCCAGATAAAAATCTACGGAGACGTCACTGACCTTTCTCTTTCTCTTGCTCTCCAGATCTAATTCATGAGCAAATACTGCCTATTCTACTTTCAGAGTATTTCCCAAATGTCTTACCAGTCAGGCTGATATTCAAGTCCTGTGGTTCAAAACAGCTTTATTGCCCCATTAACGTCTTATCCTGAGCAGCACTGACGTGGCTTTAGGCATTATCCTGGCTTCACCATTTCCCCTGTGTGTGACCTAACACAAGTCATGTCACCTCTGGTAATCTATGTTTGAATTCTGGGAATTTATCTATTTTTAAATATACAAATTTTATAAAATATACAACATTTATTGAAAATAGATAAAATTTAAAATTTATTGAAAATATATAAAAATTTAATTTTAACTATTGAAAATATATCAAAGTATTTTTATTTATTTAAAATATATGAGATTTATAATTTTAATTATAAAATGTATAATTTATATATGTGTGTGCATACATGTATATATACATAAACATGTATATGTGTACATAAATGTATATATATGTATGCGTGTGTGTATGTATGTGTGTATGAAAGATAGATAGATAGATATGGATAGATCTCAAATATGACTTCTCACCCTCTTTGCCACTATCCCTCATATTCAATCCATGATCATCTTTTGCCTAGTTCACAAATGCTCTAAATTTGTCTTTCTGTGTCTTCTCCTGTCTGCCCTCAACCTTATATTCTGCTTTCCATGGGGAGCCTGTGGAATCCTTTTGAGACCTAAGTCACATTACATCTTGCTTCTGCTCAAATCCCTCCGTTACTTCCCATCACACCTGGAGTAGCAACCAAAGACCTCATGGTGATTTACACAGCATTCCATGACCTTGCCTCTGCCTATCTTCCCTGCTCCCTCTTCTCCAGCTACCTTGGCCTCTTTTTTGTTCCACTCACTTATCAGGCAGACCCTGCTTCCAGGCTTTGCAATGGCTGTTCCCTTTGTCTGGAACGTCCTTCTTTCATCAGTCTGTGTTACTGAGTACTTCCCTTAATTCAGGTTTCCTCTCAAATGTCAGCTCTTCATAGAAGCCTCCTCTGTTTACTGATGGTGTGTCGGAGCAGGCTTGCGTTGGACTGCAAGACCAGCCAATGCATCTTGTCACCTCTGGATTCAGTGAAGTCATGTTGGTAGCCAAAATCGGCCATTCTGGGAGTGTTTACACCACAAAATGAGCAACGACTACAAATTGGGCCCCTTCCTCTTTTGTTTCCCCTTCAGACACACAATCCTATCTAAAATAGGATATTTTTTAGCTCATTACTTGGTTTCAGTTCTCTCTTAACATCTCTGAGTAAAATCTGTGACTAAGACTTTATTAAAATGGATGTAAATGTTTATTGCTTATTTATCCCACTGGAACGTAAGTTCCATGAAGGCGGACACTTTGTCAATTGTGTTCACTATTATATCGCCAATGCCTACAACACTGCATGGCAAGGTCAATATTCAATTAATATTTGCTGATTGAACAAATGAATGAGTAAATGTTGAACGTAATACCTATGCTTCAGAGGTTGATATTTGCAAATTGCTTTCAATTATATTATCAACCCTTTTAACTCATTTCTTTCCTTTCCCTCAGTTTCTCTACTCCCAGGATGGAGTTAGTTTTCCTCTCTTCCAAAGATTCCAATTTTTGCAAGTCCTTTACTAATGAGGATTCTCAAGGTGGGCCTCCTCATCTCTCCAACCGAAAGCCTGTGATCTTGGCAATCTCTAACATTACCACATCACTTAGTTTTTTGACCTACCTGCACATCAAACCCTGTCACAATCCTTTGTGACATAATTCTTTTCATCTATATTTGGATATAATTCTTAACCACAAGTTCATGACTCATGAAACAAATAAAATGCACCTGTGAAGAGAAAGAAGCAGGGAAGGATGGGGAACCAGAAAATATTCTATGAAATTAAAAAGTTTAGGTGGCTCAGTGTTGTGGGGGAGGGGCATGGAGGATAGAGTTTTAGAATTAAACTGGATGTGTTTCATTTTCTAGCATAGGCCTCCTGTCTCCAACGGTCTATTATCATCTCTCCGCCTTTCTGGGAAAAGTCCTTGAATCTTTGTTTTCAAATACATTGACCTAAAACTGATGCTGTTGAGCTCTTTATGTTAATGGACTTGATGCGCACAGGGAAGAATGGCAAGGACACTCACGCTGCCAGGCTTGAGTCCCCTGTTTCATTGCAGGGACTGGTAGACAATCAATACGGAGTCGAGCTAAGATGTATTAACGTAAATAACAAAGCATGTTTGGATTCCCTTGTATCATGTCAGCAGAGCCGGAAATTGATGAGCTTTTCTGAAATGGACACACATCCATGAATGAACGCGTAGTCATAGGAATTTGCTTGTCAGAGGCAAAAATGCAGGGAATGGCATCGAAATAAATTATTTGATCTTGCCTTCCTGCTTTGCTCTAAAAAGGGTGATGTGTAAGAAATTAGTCTATTGCATTTATTGTAATTTTATAAATATGAAGGGAATGACTTTTATTAATTTTCCTAATTATTTGACAGGAAATGCAGGGGATTCGTTTCCTCAAAACTGAATTGGGAGACAACTAATAAATTGGACTGCCATTCCTTTCTCCCTCCTGTAATCCCTCACATGTCAGGAATGGTCTCAGGATTGAACAGGTGTTTTAATAATAGACTGGAATTTGCTTTAAAATATATATTCCTGAAGTGTCTTTTCAAGGGCTTTAAGCCGAGACCCACACTGTCAGAACATGAAATGGAAAAGCTGCTGATCTAGAGAAGTATTGGAGGAATGGCCTAAGGGACCTGGTCATAGAGCGCTGAGAAAGCTCTCCTGTCTCCACCCCTCCCCCACATGGCTGGGTAAAGTCTCAGATTGCCTCAGATGTGAAAATAGGAGACTTCCCCTTGATCCAATGCTCTAAAAATATCCCTAACCAGATAGATGACATTCATTCCTGGTGTGTGTTTGTGTGTCTGTGTTTCTGTCTATGTGACTATCGACCGTATGTGTGTGTTTTCTGTGTGTGTTTTGTGTGTACCTGTCCCCATTCCAGGAGGAGTTTCTGATTTTAGAAAACCAGATGAGGGATCTTGAAGATGTTGAGGTCTGTGTAGGTATATATGTGCCTATATATGTGTGTATATGTGGATGTGTCTGGTTTATGAGTGTGTTTGTGTATCTGTGTGTCTGTGAATACATGTGCGTGTGTGTGTGTGCATGTGTACACTCTGCGTGGTCTGCGATGCCTCTGTCAGTCCCTTTTCTAGTAGCAGGTTTTAGACCCCAGAAGAGCTTGGAGTTCCGGGCACTAGGACATGGCTGGGGGACAATAAGCACCCCTGAAGGTGGAAAGGTTTTCAGGACATGGGCTTCAGCAGGCTGAGATTTTTTTAATTTATTTTTGAGAGACAGAATGAGCAGAGGAGGGTCCGAGAGAGAGAGGGAGACACAGAATTTGAAGACAGGCTCCAGGCTCTGAGCTAGCTGTCAGCACAGACCCCAACGCGGGGCTCGAACCCACAAACTGCAAGATCATGACCTGAGTCAAAGTCGGATGCTTAACCCACTGAGCCACCCAGGTGCCCCTTACAGACTCTTTAATTAGGCATTTTCTAAGCTTCTAGCTTGGCATGATAGACTCCTCTTCCTAAGATGGCAAAATCCAAAAGCATTAAAATAATCCGATCAGTTGCTGTGTCTAAATTCAGGAGGTCTCCCTAACCATGCATGCTTTATATTAATTGTCACTATATGAGAGTGATCCTTTCTGGCCTCCGGAGCTCGAACAGTCCCTCATCCCTGTTCCAGCGTCCTGCTGCACTTTCTATTCTACGCAATATTTGGCTTGTATTTAATTATATACTGGGAGTCCCTGCCCATGAGCACGTGAGCCTTATGCGGAGTCCCAGTGCCAGGAGGAGCCCTGGTGGCACATCCTGGGGACAGTGTTCCACCAAACTTTCTTGTTGAATCCTGAAAAGGCCTAGGGCCATGCATTTGGAAGAGCAGGGGAGGAATCTTATGAGAGCTCCAGGGCCGTCATCACTTCAAGGATCAGGGAGTCTAAGAGGTTTTACAGGAGTAGGAGGAAGACAGAGCATGAGGACACCCCAGGACATGCATTCCCTCTGTGGTCCAGAGGAGATATTTAGGGAGACGGAAGCACAAAACAGCCTGTTTTATGGTGGGCTCTGCAGTGAGACTCTCTGGTATTAAATCCTGATGCTTCCAGGCGATATGGCTTTGCCCAGGGTTTTTAACTTCCCTGCTCCTCAATTTTTTAATCTGTAAGATGATGTTTTAATATCTGTATAAAAAGAAGGAATAATACTCTTATTTATTAACCCTTAGAAGACAATGACTTTTTATACGCACATAAGGTGCCATGGATATCTGCAGGCAGGTTTAGAATCTATAAGCACTCAACACAGACACCATCATTGTTGTGGTTTTTAGTCTTATTTCCGTTTTTCAGTTCTGTCCTCTTAATCCTGCTGCTACTCCCATCATATCCCCCAGGCTTCTCGGGCCTAGAGAAATAACTTATTAATTTTTTAATCCAATTTATGAACTACATTGAGGCTCTATTGTACAAAGTACAGAGCTAAATGCTGTGGAAGAATTGGACATAAAGCAAACATTGCTTCCCATCTATTTATGACCCATTGGGGATGTAAGACATACAAAGCTGCAAACCAAACCAAAGCAAGGCACCGTTTGATAAATAGTAGAGGAGAGACGCAAACAAAGGGCTGTGGGACTACAGAAGACAGAGCATGTTCTGTGGAGGGTTGTTTCTGGGTGCAGACTCCAATTAGGGTGTTAAGAGAGGACCAGCAGGGACAAAGAGACTGAAGAAAAGACATTTCAGGGAGAGAGTCACAGAGCCTTTGCGTGGGGGGTTGAAAAAATGTCTACGTCTATATTTTCAGCTTAGAAATCAAGGATAAAGGTAATAGGAAATAATAATCTCAACAGCAAAGCTGAAAAAGACTTGTTTGGGAAGAAAAATGATGCCTATTCATCCAGATGGGTGCTGGACCAAACGTTCCTAAGCACAGTCTCAATCCAACTTCTGCCTTGGCCGCATTCTCCCAGACAAGACCATGGCAATATGGGGTTGTATTTGTCTCATATCCACCTCAGCTTCAACATTCACTCATCATTTTGGCACTGATTTTTCTATTTCTATAATACCGCCCATGGGAACAGTCACTGATGAGTCCATTTCCTTGCAGTGAGAGCTACCCACGGTTTGTAAATGTAAAAGCACCTTCTCCCACTCTTCTCCCCAGCCAAGTTCAAATGCATCCATAACCCCACCAAACCCAAGGTAGCAAGTGAGAGACTCTAAAGCCCGTCAAATAAGGCTTGCCATCGATCATTCCTGCTGCGTGGTAACAGATATTCGTCTGGCTGTAATATATCGGGGAAAATTTTGTTCTCAGTGGCTCTTGGAATTCCGTCTCCAAATGTGTTGTGTGCTGCGGTTAAGATTTTGGCTTAAAATAGAAAACATATTGTAGAAATACCAGCCTGCTCCTGTGTAAGACACTCTAGTTAACTTGCCTTTAAAAATGTGGTTCATCTGGACTAATTATTTTCATGTTCAAAACAAAACAAAGAGCACACTGCTAAAAAGAGAAAAGAAGTTATGCTGATCTTCTGCACATGCCTTTTGGGCTATGGTTAAGGAAAATTGGGGGCCATGGGTGGGTTCACACCGTGTGCTGGCCACATAGGTTATTAGCTCTAGAAGTAGAGCCTTAATCCCACAATTTATAGATCATAAAATGGGGTGGGAGGGTGAAATTACTAGCACAAGGTAATATTATTATGAGTGAGTTAGAAGGGGGCACCAGGGTGGCTCAGTTGGTTAGGTGTCCAGCTTCGGTTCAGGTCATGATTTCACAGTTCGTGGGTTCAAACCATATGTCAGGTTGTGGGCTGGCAGCCCAGAGCCTAGAATCTGCTTCAGATTCTATGTCTCCCTCTCTTTCTCTGCCCCTCCCTAGCATGTGCTCTGTCTCTCTTTCTCTCAAAAATAACTAAACCATAAAATTAAAAAAAAAATAAATGAGTTAGAAGAAGTACCATGGCTACAATCAAGATTTCTTACACTCTGGAAACATTACTACCAAAAGAAAGAAAGAAACACGAAGAAAAGGTGAAGCCATGGAGGGTGGGAGGAACAAGAGAGCCAATTATATGGAAAGATCTGTGCGTACGTACCTTCTGGGCCAGGTTCTGAGCCTGGGTGTTACTGAGACAAAATAGTGGCCCCAGAGCACAGAAGACCTCAGGACGCCTCAGCATGTGGCAGGGCAGAGACTCCCACCAGAATCCTGTGGTAGGCAAATGGTTAGTCTTTCTGTGGAGCAAGGAACCTAAGTTAGGAAAACTGACCGAGTAGCTTAATAGTTTTTCTGTCAACTTTTACAGTATTCCGTGTCCTTTCGAAGCTTGCTTTTCTGAATGCAGAGACTGGTCATTCCGCGTTTTCACAGTGTTTTCTCAAGTTGAGGCAGCAAATTGGAAGTTCTTGGAGTACCCGTTAAAAACCTTTTCCACTCCTGAATTAATGAATCTGAGAGAAGTCAAGTCAGGGCTCTCTGTCCCTTCCCCTTAGAGATTAATGCGGGTGCACACACTGTCCCTGCAGGCACAGCCTCCCCTTCTTATTCTCCCACCTCACTCCCACACCTCCTACCTTCCCTGACCTGTTTAAATTTGCTTTCTAGCATTAGCTTCTAGGGTATCACCTCTCCCTCTGCAGAGAGGGGAAAGGAGACCAGGAATGAGATGGGAAAAGATGGCCGTGTCTACATGCAAATTTCACCAGCGTCCCTGTATAGTTTTTTTCCCAGGACCTCCTCATTAACCTTCAAATGATCATGGACAGGAAAACCATGTGCAGAGGAACGTTGCCCTCTTTGGGGCACGCACAAGCAACATAATAGAACACAGCTGTTAAGTATCAGCATCTGTAAAGACCAAAAAGACCTAACTATTTAGGTATTTGGGCGGTTGGTTATAAGCATGGTCTCCTGTTATTGAGGAAGACAGCAGTTGCTTTTTCTTTCAGATTAATGCCTTCTAATTCCCGGTCTACTTCAGTGTAATGCACAGGAGATTTTCCGGGATAAATAATTTCTAGAGACATTAACCTACCTTAACATCTCTTCCTGCGATAAAAATGAAACAGACTATATCTTGACAATGACATTCTTTTGTTTAAAGCAGAGCAGAGTAATTTGCTCAGATGTGGATTTTAGTTCTGTTTAAGGGAAAAACCAGACTAGCTGCTTAATTCAAAATCAGGAAAACAATGAAACAGTTTTGCTCTGTCTTTACGGAGGCAAATTTCCTATTTATACCTGTGATTATTCTGGCTGGCCCACTTGATTACTTTCAGGGATAATAGAAAAAGCAAAGGGAAAGTTTTCAGAATTGGTGAGCTCCCTAATTAAAGATTAAATCAATTTATCATTCTATTGAAGGTGTGAGGATTTTATACTTACCTTTTCTTCCTCATGTTTCTTAAGTCAGAATTCCATGTTATATTTGAGCTTCCTCACATGATCTACTAGGATTATCCATACCCTTGAACTATCAACCCTCCCTTATGGTCGATTAGCAAAGGCCACAATTCTTTGTCGCTTCTTTCTTGCAGATGAGTCCATTCTCCCATCTTTGAATCCGAGCCTTCTGACTTGATTTGGCCAAAGGAATAAGTAACTCTCAACATTCTTTCCAGAAATAGCTCTGGCCAGATCCACTAGTTCATTAACTACCTTTTTTTTTTCCCATGTTACCGCAGGCAACATGTTCCCTATTTTCTACCAGTACCTAGATAGTTCCTCTTTTCTCCAACTTCCCAGGACAATTTTCCTGCCGTACTTCTTGCCTTCACTGAGTCTCAAGGCCTTTCCAGCTTCCACTTGCTACCAGCCCCCAAACCAATGCCATGTATCCTTTTTTTTTTTTTTTTTTTTTTGGTAATAGTTGCACCATGCTTCCAGCGCCAACTCTGTTTCATTTATTTGTTGCGAAGGAGCAGAACACACTTAAACTTGACTGCTTAACACAGCAACTTTGAAAATTCTCTTTCACATATCTGTGGGTTGACAGACTCAGTTGGGTGGTTCTTCTGCACCATGATATCACATGGGAGCTCGACTGGGCTGAGACAGCAAGATGCACCTCCTGCCCCTCCCCCGACACGCACCCAGAGCTGGCGGTGATGCTGATGGGCAGTTGGGAACTCAGCTGTGATTGTCTGCTGGGACACTTACATGTGGCCTTTCCATATGGCTTGGGATTCTCCACCCTGCTGGCTGGGATCCAAGGGCAAGTAACCCAATAATGAGTGTTCTAAGAGGGATAATATGGGAGATTCCAATGCTCTTAACTTGTTAGACCCAGAAAAATCACAACATCCCTTCCACTACCTTTTATAGATTAAGACTTAAACAAATCACAATTTCAGAAGATGGAAAGTAAAATCGACTTATTGGTAGAAAATTTGTAGCTGTACTTTAGTGGGTTCTAACCTTCAAATGTTATTTTCTTTGTGAGTGCTTTTTCTAGTTTTACCATATGCTTTCTTTCTGCACATGCCCTCCTTTTCTATGTTATCAATCCAGACATTTCCCCCTCGTCCCCCTCCCATTCCTGCTATGTTCTTGATCATCTGAAAGACTTACATCATCTGGAAACATCATCAGTCACTAATTTTCTAAATATAAGGTTACGTTAAAATATCTTGGAGACACATAAACAAAATGGTTGCCAGTTGATAACTGTTGAAGCCAGGCAATGGGTACATGTGGGTTTGCTCTACTGGCTTCTCTACTTTTAAATATATTAAAAAATTTTAATAGTAAAAATTAAGAGAAAGATACCATTGGGATGTACTCTTAAATAATAATCTTAGAGCAGCTTCTAGTTGACTGATAACACTCTTAGTAGCTTAATAACTTTTTTAAACAAGTTTTAAAGCTCCTAGAATACATATAATATAGACTTAGTCATAGGAAACCTAATTAAGTACATAGGTGTACCTGGGTTTGATAATCTAAGACTCAAAGTATGTAATTGCCAAAACCTTTGGAAGCATAGCTGTGTAGTTACGGATAGAAACAGAAATACTTGCAGTAACAGCATCAATGAAAAATGTCTGATTAAAATTTCATTATAAGGGCTAAACTTTGAGCTATTTTATACTTAGAGACTTACAGTGACCTTCGTAATACGCAGGATCTGATATGCGTTATTTATCTCACGTGCTTAAGAATCCTACCTGGGTTGGGGCGCCTGGGTGGCTCAGTCAGTTAAGGGTCCAGCTTCTGCTCAGGTCATGATCTCACGGTTTATGGGTTCGAGCCCCGCATCGAGCTCTGTGCTGACAGCTAGCTCAGAGCCTGGAGCTTGCTTCAGATTCTGTGTCTCCCTCTCTCTCTGACCCTCCCCTGCTCGCACTGTCTCTCTCTGTCTCTCAAAAATAAATAAAAAACATTAAAAATTAAAAAAAATACTACCTGGAACATTGTAAGTACCACAATAGCATCATCTGTGGTCATTATCGGCAGCAGCAGTAGCAGCAAGCAGTAACTTGGCTGAAACTGGCCAGTGTGACTAGGGTGGCACTCTATTTCTGTATGCAGTAGTGGAGCAACAGAGGACACAGAAGAAGAACAGTAACTAAATAACACCCAACCTCAAATAAGGTCATTCATGACCCTGGGAACTCCATCCAAGTCTCAGGGACAAAGGCTTGGTAAGTAATCACAGACTCTACTGCTATGATTTCTATTTGCCAGTTGTAGTCTGTTTGGCTCATAAAACTTGTAATGTCAACAGAAGAATTAATTGAAAAGAATCACAGCAATACTAAGAGTCATTGACCTGTATCTCCAAAGAACTATATGTCCCCTGAGCTCTCGTTGAGCCATGAAGTTCCCATTGCCCTTGGATGTTTTTCTTTGACTTCATCACCCCTGATGGTGACTTGATGGAGAACAAAAGCTTAGAATGTTACAGTGGTTTTTTTTTTTAATTTTATGTAGTTGTTTATAGATTCTCTCCCCTATTAGAATATAAGTCCCATGAGATCAGGGCCAAGCTCTGATTTGTTCTCCATTGTATCTCTGATCCTGCCCATTGCCTGACGTATTTGCTGAATGACTCTTTGAGGAATGACTTACAGTTTCTTAATATTCTGACTTCAAGAAAACACTTTGGGGAATAGGCTCCCAAATGGGAGAGTTAAAATCTATATTTACTCATCATCTTGATTTCCAAAGTTGATGACATGTGTCATCTTCCAAAATGACACCTGAATAGGGACCATTTCTATTTGGTGACTCTTCACTTACAAAATGAAGTACAGTGTCATCAGTTGAATGGTGTCATAATTTATCCTGGCATGGGCTTTGCTTATTTTGTAGGAAAATAAATTTTTATTTTATGAGAACTCTGCTTAGAGTATTTGACCTCAAGATTAGCAACAGTTTACATCAGTTAATATCTGGTATATACCCCAAGTTAAGTCATGAAATATATATTTAAATTGCTCCTCTATCTTTCTACCTTTATTCATACAACTGAACATTAATTGGTTACTGAAGTAATTGAATAATTAATCTAGGTCTATAGTGAAACACAGCTGTGAATATAGTTTGAAAAACTATAAAAAATCCAAAGTATGGCATAACCTTTTAAAAACATGCCAGCAATAAATTTTTATATAATACTGTCATTGCCATTATTTTAGCCTTCCCATAGCTCTTAATACTAACTACTGGTAATATTTTTATAGTGCTTTCTAGTTTGAAAACTACTTTTATACCGTCATTGCCATTTGGTCTTCACAATAACTCCACACCTACTGTATTGTTTCTTGTCTAATAAAACTATACCTCAGGTATAATCGTTTCTGTTCTTCAGATGAAAAACTTGAATCCTGGGTTTCTTAATTGAACTTGTCCTAAATCACGAAGCTATTAGCATTCTTACAGATTTAAATGTAAAACGTTCCCAGGTATCTTAATTACATGTAACACACAGTTTAGAAAGCATTACTCTGTGCACATTATCAGAGTGTCTACATATCAAGAGAGACAAAAGTCACTCTAAGGTTACTGTCAGTTGGAGACAAATGTCACTTGGACTCAACAGGGTTGAACACAGCTTGCTCCTTAGAACCTATAAAAGAAGGGAGACTTTCTCTGACTCAGTTTTCTTTTTTTCTGAACGAGTCTTTAATCACCCCACCCCTCCAGATTAATCCACATCTGGTCATGACGTAATGCCATGGGTCAGCCTGGGTTCTGTCAAAATGAAGGCGGTATTACCAAATCCCAAATTACAGTATGTTTTACTAACCGGTTTTATAGACTAGACATTTCACTCAGGCAGAAAGGAATTCCCACTGCACTTGAGGGGTAACAGAGCCTCCAGAAAGGCTACTGGTTCTGGCTGGCTTGGCCCTGCCCACCGCCTCCCTACACCCCAAAGACAAAGGAGGAGGAGAAATTTGGTGAGAGATGAAGTCACAAAACCGACCTTCTTGATTTTAATTTCCCCTCCTTGGTGGGAAACAGCAAGCTGATGCCATGACCTTTTACTGTGTTGTAGCAAGAAGTTTGAATCTAAAAATAAAACCTTCCTAAAGACAGAAAATTAATGTCCTGACAGCAACGCAGTGGGAATGTACGAAGAAAAGAGAGGAAGTCACTTTTCTATTTTGCTGTGTTTTGTTTATAGGCTGTTGCTTTATAAAATTCTACAGATTTAATAGAAATGTTGTATATAGTTGAACTTACCCATTTTTTTTCCTGACTTTCCTTAGCAAAATTACATCAAAATATGTTATTTCATTTCTCATACAACGCTGTTGGCTTGGTCACCATTCTGGAAAAATAATTGAAAACCAGTAAGTGAAGCAGAAGGAAATTAAGGGAAAATGCAAAACTACCAATGGGATACAAAATGCAGGACATGGTCTGAAGCTTGTTACAACATGTTTATTCATGCATTAAAAAATTGCAGGTTGCATTTTTTTCCCAAGTACATGTTTGTTTGTGTATAATAAGGGTCTGAGAGTTATGACTGAACATCTGTAGCTGTTATAATTTTGTTTGCTCATTCATCTACTTCTTGACATGCTCCATCATTAGTGCATGCCTAGGATGTGTCAGGTACTTTTCTAGGTACAGGGATGTGGCAGAGGACAAGAGGGCGAAATTTTCTGCCTTTCTGTTCCTTATAGGTCAGGAAACAGAAAATTAATAAGCAAACAAGCATATGTGACACAATTTCAGATATAAATAAGTGCTATGGGAAAAAAAAGAAAAGCACAATAAGAGTTTAGAAAGTGAGTAGGGTGGGGTGCTGTTTTAGGTCAAGAAAGACTTTCTGAACAGAGGACATTGGAGCAGAGGGCGAAGACTCAGTCTATTTGCTGGAGAACCCTGCAGAACTTTACGGTTGGGTCAACGAATGGACAGAACATCCTGACAGCCAGTACCCAGGGCTGGATTCCTTAATCACTAGGATCTCCCCGGGTACCTCTCCTGGGAGAAAGAATTTGTGATGAAGGAAACAATCTTTAAGCGGAAAACTCAGAACACAGACAGCAGTTGGGATGTGATTGTTGAGCACAGCAAGGTGTGCTCACACCTCACATCCTCTGACTCTGCTGAGCCAGGCTCAGTTATGTCGGTGTGCTTGGGAGATGTGCTATAGAAGGACAGCTAGACTAGCCATGTCTCAAAAAGTTTCTCTTTCACACCTATAGGTGGTAAAAGAAAGCATTTCTTGTGCAGGAAAATTTGCTTCCATGTTATTGTGTTTCCTAGAAAAACTACCTCATTTAACTTCAGAAGCATCAAAGGATGTCATCAGAGCAACATGGTTGTAGAAACATGGCTGCCCTCTCTGGCCCTCTCTCACTCTCACTCTTCGGTTCACAGGACCCCCTTTTTTCCTGGGGGCAAACCCATTCCGTGTGGGTCAGGTGGAGCTAAAACCACTTTCTGTAATAGCAGCAATTTTTTGACCCAGTCAGAAGGTAGATGCCTCTAACAAAATCATTCGTGAAGGGTGAGCATGTGGTACAAGCCAGATTTATTAGACTCTTCAGCAGAATGTTTCTGTAGGAGCCATTAGGAAAATATACCTTTTTCTAAGACTAATAAAGCCAAAAGGAGATGAGTATGGTACTGTCAATAGCCATTCATGACTGCCCTTGAAGATAGAGTATAAAGAGGGAGAAAGAGACAGAGTCCTGATGGCATTTGTGAACCCCTGGATCCAATTATATCTGAAGACATAGCTGTTCATACATGTTCCCAGTACAAAGATCAATCAATTCCTAGGTTTGTTTCAACAAGTTTGAATTGGGTTACTGTCATGAACAATTGAAAAAGACCCACATAAGGAGAATCAGGGAACCATGGAATTGTGAGCAATGACAAGAAATACGTCAAGGGGATCAGCTGCTGGCCAAAGTCAACAAAATGGGTGGCTCACACGGGTCAGCATCCAAATTCAGCTCAGGTAATGATCGTGCAGTTTGTGAGTCCAAGCCCCACATTGGGTCCTGTGCTGACAGCTCAGATTCTGCTTCAGATTCTGTGTCTTCCTTTCTCTCTGCCCCTCCCCCACTGCACTCTGTCTCTGTCTCTCTCTTAAAAATAAATAAATGTTTTAAAAAATTAAAAATAAAAGATGGGCTATGCAGGAGAACAAAAGAAATGCTATAAGAAGAACAAGAGCTCTGGCTATCTGAATATCTGAATTTATGTGTCAGAGACCCCAGGAATGTCATGAAAATAATAAGAAATGGTGAGTGACATTCCAGGTATTCTGCTAAGAGCCCACCACAGGATTACTTTAGTTTTGTTGTCTCTGTGAGATTATACCTCTTAGACTGGTGTGACCTAGCCAACTAGTGTCCACTTTATTGCTTAAAAATACGTTTTCTGAAAGTTAACATTTTCAGAGAGGGCCAGCAGCAAGTCATACTGTATGACTTTCATTCGGCACACATTTAATGGGTGCCAATTTTGTACTAGGCTTACATGAGGCAGGGACAGGAAAGACAATGATAGGATTGCGGGCTTCTTTAAAGTTTACCAAAATGTCTGTCAGTATGTCACACAAGGGGTATGATACTCTGGCAGCCATTTTGGTAAACTTATACAGGTGAAATCTGGCTACCAGGAAGCTGCTTAAGAGGAAGTAAGACAAAAGAAATATGAAATGCTTCCTGAAAACTACATATGAAAGCAAAGAGGTAATTTTGATTAATTTAGCTGACTTGTGTGAGTGTGTTTCCTGGAGTAGTTTTAGCACAGGCTGGAGACAGCAGCTGTTCATCTTTTTGCTCCAAAGGCATTTCTACCTCACCTCCCACCACAACAACATGGCCTCCCTAAAATGGAGGAGCATGGCAGGTTATCAACAGTGTACCCCTGCCCCTCCTGCTTTCTTTCCTTGATGGAGAAATTGCCCTCTTCCTAAAATGTCTTGTAATAAAAGACTTTGCTCAAACAACAGCACTGGTAATAATAATAATACATGTCCTTTACGTGATGATGCATGAATGCTTCCATGAGGAGAAGCACAAGTCAGAGAAGAGACTCTTTGAACTCCCCTCAAATCGCTTCCTGTCCCTCACCTCCAGATTTCCTACCCGGAGCTACCACACTGCATTGAGTATGTGGGGATTTGATGCAGAAATCACACCTGGAAAAGCAATGGACAAAGAAGAATGTGGGGAACGGAATGGCAGAAAATGTGATAATTTCTTTCGGGATAAATCCATGGTGATTCTGAAGGAAGCATCTGGTGTTGAGAGGTTAATTCTGTGAGACAAAGTAGCATGTACAATTAGTACAGAATTCCTACAAAAGGGGTATGGATTGGGATTGGACTTGTCTAACTGTGCCTCATGCTCCCGTTCATTTTCCACCTTATACTTTGTCATGATGTTTGTATTGCTGCACTCAAAAGAAACCGTTTTTGCATCTTCTATTGCAACCAGGAATGTGGTTCCTGGGGTACTTCGGCCATGTGACCTTCCACCTCAGAGAATGGAGGAGGACCCCCTGTTCTCTTCCCTCTGCAAACATATGAAAAGGTCTGAATGTCACTGAGTCCTCTCTCAAGAGGACAAAGAACAGAGCTTCTCTGAGTTTTCTACGGGCACACACACAGTTAATTTAAACACATTCAAATTAACAGACTGTGTTGACTGAAGGGTGCATTTCTCTCTGTTTTGGATAAAAACTAATTTAAATGTGGTGGTACCAGGCTGTGAGCACATTCCTACAATGAAGTAAACAAATGTTATTGCCTTCACTTAGGGAGTCTTGCCCAATTAGGTTGATTATAGTGATCACAGCGATGTATCCAGAATGCACAAGAAAGTAGTAATGTTCAGATTTGTTATATAATATTTATAGACTCTGTGGTAAAGCTTCAGATGAATTAAAATATACAACCTTGTATATCCACGGACGAGGGCAAGGTAATCCACGTGTTTGCTACAAGCAAGAGACAGAGCCAACAAATTCCCTGACATTGACGTTGATAAGACGTTCTCTGTACTCTCCTGCTGTAAACCGCTATTTTAAACAACAGCCAGCAGCTTCCCTCTGTCACCTAGCAGTTTAACCCGAGATCACAATTCGGATTTGGCTTGACTTTAGCAACGGTCTCTATCACTTTTCTCTTAAGTGGATCAGCTTATGAAAGCATACGCCGTATGAAAATAACCTACGTTATTCCACATTCAGTCGGATTATTTTATTATCATACCCAAAGTGTGATTACAAGCTGGTCTGCTTAGCTATCTTAAGGAGTAAGTATGGGCTTTACCCAGTTTTGGTGACTGTTAAAGGGTGTGTCAAGATCACTAAACACCAACATACAATTTTTAGACCAGTTATTCATTTTAACAATAGAAATCTATCCATATTATAACCAGCTTCGTGGAAAGCGTGGTATAATAAGAAAGCAGTGAAACACAATGAACTTACAGATGAAAACTTTAACCTTTCTGGGTCTCCAGTTCCCTCATGTGAAACGATAGAGCTGTTGCAGGTGATCTCATAGATTTTTCCAGTCCTAACCATCTGTGATCTTTAATTGTTGACACACTGATGCTGTGGGTGGCAGCCAGGTTGGAGGTTCAAGCCTGAGAAGGCTAAGCTATGACGTACCCTGGTTCAGTATGACAGCCATTTGTCATTCTTTGAAAACAAGTATGGAGCGCTCATCAGAGATGCAGATAAGATTGGAGGGGCTGTAAAGGAATGAAATGGAGGAATATTAAAAAGAAAATAATTGCTTTTAAAATGAACATTTTTTGCAACTACTTTTGCATGATAGGTATCTCATGGGACAGGTCATTGTTTGGGGAAAAGCCTCAGTACGTTTCTTTGGGTATAAATGCTAACCTTGGTTGTGGAACAGAGGAGAGTCAAGGGGGCATGCATGTCCCTTGACACCATCTAAAATGGAGAGGAAGTGACTTGCAACGAGAGAGAGGGTTTCCTGGACTGCCTTGCAAACCTGATTTCTGCATCGCTCCTTCTACTTTCTAGCTGTGTAAACTGGGGCAAATGCCTTAACCTTTCCAAACCTCAGCTCTTCAAAGTGATGGCTGTGTTTATTATGTTTTCATATTAGTCAGTGGCAATACCTACTTTGTCTTTTGTCTTACTTAAGCTACACAGTTGATGAGATTGACCTGTGCCAACTCAGGAGCATCCACACCCGTAGACCGCAGAAGAAACCAGACTACGGAATGCCTTTTGGTTTCTAAAAAAGGTGGAACATAATCAGAAAGAGGTAGTACGCGGAAAGCCACCAACTTTAATAGCATTTGGCTCAGCATTGGACTTGCTTTTGTTGATGGCATCCCTCATTGGTATGTTGTCTCCCTTTCCTGCATTTGTAACCTGGAGCTGGATTGCTAACAGATTGTAGGGTTCTGATTTTGGTATGACTACAGTTTGTTTGTTCTATTGTTTCTTCATTTATTAAATAATCATCTACAAGCTGTCAGACACAGGAATAGAGTGATGATTATACATATATTGTGTACTAGAAATGTTCAAAGTCTAGAACACAGGTTCCCCAAGTTTTTTAATGTTTATTTATTTATTTTTGAGAGACAGAGAGACAGAGAGAGAGAGAGAGAGAGAGAGAGAGAGAGAGAGAGAGAGAGAAATATAAGTTCCTCCTTTTCCATGGCTAAAGCCCACCAGATTAGATTCTCTGGAACCAGTGGATTCTAGTTCTTTCCAAGCCTTACTTCCTACTCCACCTGTCTTTATTGTGCCCAGGCTCTTTCCAGGTCTGCTGCTTGACTTCCGCGTGCATCTGTTAAGCTGCCCACAGACTGGTCCTGAAAATCGCTACAGAGTTACACAAAGAATAAATAATCTGTGGGTTTGGCCACTCACAGAAATGAAATGGATCATAGAACTTCGGGAGATATATACTTCTAAGACTGTAATTCATCACAATACACAGTGAAGGGAGATCAGGTGGCAATGCGATCGATGTAAGCAGTTCACTTAAATAAGGCGGATCCCAGTGTATTTCAGAGAACGTTTTAGACTGGAACAAACCTTTATGAAAATAAAACTACCTCTATTTGCTGTCCCTGTGTACAGTCACATTTTATGTAAAGGCACAACTAGTGTTTAATTAAGAGCTGCTAATCCATGATAGTTTATATCACTTAGATAACACAGAAAGATCTAGACACTATCAGGTTGAGGATAAACAATCATGCCTAAATATTTCATGGCACATACAGAAGTATAAAGAAAAATACTCATCTAGAAAAGCTAGGGTTAAGAGAGGCTGATCAGGTTAATCAGATTGATGCCAGATTTTAATTGAAATACTTAATAAATCGATTAATCAATACACCCACATCCCTGTGTTGAGCACATGCACAAGGCTGTGTACCTGCATGTTCCTAAGCAAACTATCCCATGGTCAGAAAGGCACAGCTGGAAAGTAAATTGGAAAAAAAATTCTGATCTTTGAATATTTTGTGATTCATTCCTTTTCATAATTGTAAAATGCACATGGGAGTGAAATTTATGATCCCCATGCAATCGAAAAGCATAATCTTAAGTTAAGGAAATGATGAGACCAACTGCTGGTTTCTAAAATGTGGTTGGGATGTGTATTTAAAGAGGACCCTATCAGGCCTTTATTCTATAAAATCACTAGACAAATAAATCTGAGGCATCTGAGGGTAATGGCATCTTGAAAGATAATGGATATTCAATCTGGGAGATGGAAAGGAGATAAAAACCTTGGCTAGGGTACGTTAAAAAAAAATTCAGACTGTCTGTTAAACTACTGGATAGACTAGTCCCTATAAATTTTCAAATGAGAGTGTCCTGGGTTTCATCCAGGAGGCTATTGCAAATGAGATACACACTGCTAAAACTCTGCAGTTCTTCATAAATTGTAGGGCCACTTCATGTAACATACACCTCATGCCTGGGGTTAATCACCAGTAGTTCTTGGCAGAATGCAATCTTTAATACCTTTAAAGCAAAGCCACGAAAAAGTGGAAAAATATCCACTAGATTTTAATTCAGAGATGAGATAGATTCCTAATCCAGTCCACTATAGATATTTCCCAACTGTTTAAAAAGAAAATTAGGAGCAATTTGTATTAGCACTTTTGTTTGCTTCCAGGAAGATTATACTTAGCCTATTTCATTTGCTGAGAAGATCTATTGTCAACCCATTGGTAATGGGGGTTCAGTATAATGCATTAAGTGATTTTAGGACATTCATAATCAATATCACTACATTTTGTGCAACTTTTTACATTTATAAGAAAAGCAATTTTTCATAAATTTGCCCCTTTCAAAAATTTTTGTTAGTGTAGAAAGATCAAAGGGTGGGGAGTGCACATATGTTTCCAACTTTATAGTTGGTAGGAGGAATAAATACAAAAAGTCTTGCCTTTTCCCTGTGTTCATGCTGTTTGTATCCATGTGACTTGGCTCTTTCTCCCATTAAGAGGTGGAATTTATTTTTCTATTTCTTATTTTATTTCATTGTATTTCTTATTTTAGAGAGAGAGAGAGAAAGAAAGAGAGAAAGTGAGCAGGGGAGAAGGGACTGGGGAGAGAAAGGGAGAGAGAGACAGACAGACAGACAGACAAAATCCGGAGCAGGCTCCACACTCAGTATGGAGCAGGACACAGGGCTTGATCCTATAACCCTGGAATCATGACCTTAGCTGATCAAGAATTGGACACCCAACGAAATAAACCACCCAGGTGCCCCATATTTCCCTATTTCTTGGTTCTGGGTGTGCCTTGTTACTTGATTTGTCTCCAATGAATATGACTGAATGGGTTGTGTGATAGTTTAGAGCCTAGGCATCAGGAGGCTTTCCATCTTCTTGATCTCCTGACTCTGCTTTTAGATTAAGTCATGGCCAGTTGGCCAGACAATGAAAGACCAAATCAAGGAGATCCCAACCACTTCAACCAACATCTTCCTAGACAAACCTGTAGGCAGATGACCTCCAAAGATGTAGAAAGCCCAGCCACGACAACAGGGGCTCTATCGGACCTTAGCTGATTGCAAACATAGGAGTGTGTCTGGCTGAGTTCAGAAGCACCCAGTTGACTTGTAGACTATGGGCAGGGATAAAACCTTATTGTTTTGAGTCACAAAGTTCTAAGTTTTTTGTAAAGCAATAACTCATTGATATGGGTTATTTTTTAAAAAAGGAGGGAAAGGGAAAGAAGCAAAGATATAATTTTCTCTCCATAAGAAGTAAAAATGCCTATGCTGTTTTCAGTCTACCCATCATATTTGGTGAGGGCCAGTGCTTCTGTTCTCTTAGCTTTGGTTATAGCAAGTACTCATGGTGATAATGACAACAGCCTGAGAAACTATAAACTAAAAAAATCCCAAAGAAATGTGGGTGTGGTTTATGTAGATGGGAGAAAATTTGCATGTCTAATGATATTTTCTAAAAGGACTTTCAAATCTGTACTATACATTCAAGCCACTCATCTCATTAGGCTATAGGCTTCATTAGACACTTGAATCAAGAATCTCATTACACATTACAGACACACATCTCATTATGCCACGCATCTCATTAAGCTCCCAGCCAGGAACAGATGTAAAATAGACAAATTTCTGCAAGGCTTTGATTCCAGCCCACATGGCATTCTCGTCAACAATGAAGCAAGGGTGGACCAACAATTGGGTGATTTTTGAATGACACTTGACAAAGAGGAACCAGCTCAATCAGACGCTATAAAACACCAGAGGAGAAAAAAATAGCTTGGTGTCAAATTCTACTTTGTTGTCCACTCTAGGAATGTGTTTCTAGTGTCAATCAGGAATCACCTATCGTGAAGAGCTGGAGATGGGGTGGAACAGGTCATGTGTCTGTAACATTGCAATCATCTGTCATGAGGCAGACATTCACCAAAGCATAGCGTCAATGTCACCTTGAGTTTGGCTTCAGCAATTGTATCTGTTCTGTGTCCCCTGCTGTAATCAGTTGTTTGGCATCTTCATGGATGTGTCCCCTGATGATGTTCCTCATTAAGCAATACTTCTTTGGTCACAAATGATAAAAACCCAACTCACAGAAATTTGAAATTAGAATGGATTGAAGAGCCCAGAGCTATGGCTGATTTCAAGCTTGAATATTATCCAAAGGCTGAAGCAACATTATTAGGATACTGATGTCTCCCAGTCTTCCAGTTCTGCCTTGCTTTATGTTGGCTTCATACTTAGCACACCTTGCTCATGAAATGATTGCAGGTGGCTCTAAGCTCTCGTCATCATCACAGCTATTCTAGCAAAGACAGTGACTTTAGGAAGAGATAGCCAAATCCTAGAGGATGACTCACATTTAGGTCAAATGACCATTCAGAAACCAATCTCTTTGTAACAGGGGGACAGAGTAATCTGAGTTGACAAGTCATATGCTCTCCCCTACATATAGTCATGGAATGAAAATGGAAAGACAGTTGGACACCAGTACAATAGTAGGTGAACAAAAATAGCATAACCAAGATCTACTTCTCCTGCTCTGTCCTGGAGATCCTCACAGGTCTGGTAAGGACAGTGCAATCTACATGCCCTCTGAGAATTTGGGGGCTCTATCCTTGGTTATCAGGAAAGTATGTGTCACTGACGTTTAAATAATTGAGTTTCCTTAAATACTTTAGGCATTATATCTATGCCATTAATGCTTTTTAGGCTCCTGTGATGCCACAAAATGTAAATAATAGTTACTCTGGGGAATTTATGCTGGAGTGAGTAAGCAACCAATAGATAGTATGATTTCAATGTGCCATCAATTCTTCTGTTATAAATGGTGAAAATATTTCTTTTAACTACTTGCACATGTCTCAATGTCTGCAGAAATTGGAAAACATAACCAATCCAAAAAAAGCAAAAGGGAGAAAACAGGGTTTATTTAATTTTACATTCAAGCACAAGTGACATGTTGGGTGCCTTTTTGATAATGAGTGTGGAGCAGGGAAAAGTAAAGGAGAGTCCTCAAGAACACCAGATATTTGGTAAGGGTAGAAGGGGCAGGTAAGAAGATGGGGAATAAAGGAGAGGGACAGTGGGGAGTGGAGAAGGTCAGTTAATACTGAAGGCAAAATTCTTTCACTTCATGATTTGCCTAGGGCTATCCCCAGGTAACACTCTGCAACTCAGAATAAATAAAATTTTTCTCTAATCTGAAAAGATAATGATTTTTGTAGATAACTCTATGGAATGACTCTGACTAGAACCAGTTCTTAAAGAATATTTTTACTGGACCTTTCTTGACAGTATTACCCCAAAAAGACATGGTTATCAATACAGTCTTGACCTTATGGGTCCTTGTGAAGCTTTTTGCCTACAAAACATTGCAGTTTAAACATTCCTTCCGCATTCCTTTGAGATGAAGTGCTGTATCACCTATTGTCCAAAGTAGACAAAACAGTTTCCTTTTATAGCTTAACAGATTTTTTTTCTAAAACAAATACAGTTAGGTGGAAGAGGCTAGACTAGAAGAAAGGTTGGAATACTATTATGGGCCAAATTCTAACTTTGGGTAGTAATGATCTCTCTCTGCAGCTGCATTTTGCTGAAGCTAAGGGAATGAATTATGTATAATTTGTCATTGATTTTTACCCCTAGAATACCCTAGAACTTGAAGAATTTTATACATTTACAATAATGGAAGCAGAAAACATCTCACATACTTTAAAAAGCTCTCATCAAGTCTTATTTGTTAAAAAAAATTATAAGCACACAGACTAATAAAGCACAAATAATAAAATTAAAAAATGACTTTTCTTTCCCTTTTTTTTTATATGACTTGTTTTGGGGCTTCTTTACTATTGTTATTTTAATTACAATGGTGGACCCCCATCACACCATTCTTGAAAGCAAAGGTCAATCAGTAAGTAAATATGCAGCTTCCCCACTCGTCCTTGGCATTGGAAATGTATCCTCATTCTTAGGTCTACTCCCACCTACAGGTGATCAAGAGAACAAGTTTGTGTGTGGTTAAAAATCAAGGACTGAAGCCCCTCATACCCCGCTCTCTTTCCCCCTTCCTCTCTCCATGGTCCCCTGCCAGGTCTTTCCTGTTGGACCTATGAATGCAAACATATGCTATCTATCCTTCTCTGCCTGACTTATTTCGCTTAGCATGACAGAGCGGGGGAGAGTGAGGGACACAGATCCAGGGAGACTACTGAGTACTGAAAACGAACCATGGACTGAAGGGGGAGGGGAGTGATGGTCATGGTGGGGGGCACTTGTAGGGAGAAGCACTGGGTGTTATATGGAAACCAACTTGACAATAAACTATTTAAAAAATAAAATAAAATGAATAAATAAATAAATAATAAATGTTTTAAGTGCTTAAAAATAAAAGAAGCCCCTCATAGACAATGTCCTCAGATTCAGAATCAGAAGCAAGCTGCCTTCCTGCTCCATCTTATAAGTGCAGTTTTGAAATCACAAACTGAGATTATAATTACAGAATAAAATGTAAAAACCCATTTGTTTGCCTGTGAGATTTGCTTCCCATAATACCAGGACCTACGACTATGAAAGTCTATGCACTAACTCATGTGCATAGACTTTGGTATGTGAGTTAACGATAATGACAAGACAGCTCACGGTCTCATTTCCAAACAATGCGTAGGGTATAATGTTTTTAATTGGCATAGGAACACTTAATATGAGATCCATCCTGTTGACAAATTTTTAAGGGTACAATACACTATTGTTGACTCTTAAGTATAATGCAGTAAGGAGATGATTATCTTTTCTTCCTTTTCTGTCTTGTTTATGGCAGGAAAAGACACTAAAAGAAAAATCAGGGACTGTACAGCTAACCAATTTCAAGGCAATAGTGAGAGCCAAAAGTGACTTGATGTCTGGTTGTCAACCTTACACTGTTCAGGAGAGCCTACCAGCGCAGAACACAGTCACCTGGTGGTCCGTGTGGCCTTTAACAGAAAACATATACTATCGTCAGGGCACGGATCCTATACATACCCAACCCCTGCTTTTCACAAGCCCAGAGTGACTTTCCTATTTCCATTTTGTTGTGAAACTCTTGGCACTTGGTTTTTATTTTACATAAAGTATAAATAAAATTAGGCATTCAGAGCTAAAAGGATTTGCTCACTTGGCTAAGGTGATAGCATATGTAGACACACACACACACACACGCACACACACACAGATACACACACACAGAGACACAGGGAGGTGTCCTGACCTTTGAGTGAACAGTAGAACTTAAAATGCTATTGTTACAACATGGCATAGGAAAAGCATGATTTAAATGTAAATCTTTTATCTCCAAAGCCATAAAAGACTATGCCTTGGAGGTATGAGAAAATGCAAGCTCTAATGTAGAGCATATAAAAAAAAATTAAAACATTTAGTGCAGCACCAAATCTGCTTTCCTCAACTGCATTTTTTTTGCTCATAAAATACTTAGAGTCTTTATTATTTTATTTATGTTGAAAATGGGCTGTTCTTTAACCATTTCATCTTCAGCTCCTTGGCCTCTGATTCTAAAACTCAAGACATCTGTGCTCTCTGCAGACCGCATATTTCCCCTTCTCCTAACCTCAAAACTTCTGACGCACCTTTCAGCCCGCTCGGTGGAAGCCCTCAGGGGCAAAGCTGTCTCCTGGAAACTTCAACATGGCTCCCACCTCCCATGAGCTGCAAAGACAGCCAGAAAGGACAGTGTCAATGTAGAAGGTCATGTCTCCATTTTTACTTTCCTTGACCCGCCCCATGTCTTTGAGAAAGAAGAAATACGATCTTGCAATTTGGATCAAGCCATAGGTAGGACTGGGTTTATGACAGGTTTGTATATGGGCCACAGATTGGACACAGTTGGAACTGAAGATTCTGCCCAGATTCTGCGCACTGTTTTCCATATGGCTTTGTTGGTGCTAATCATACTTTTTCCAAGCCCAAATACACCCTTCCCTCTAGGAATGGTCTGCTGTTCCCCTGTGTTTTCACTCCCTGCTGGTTTACCCACTCCTGGCACCAGTTTCCCTACATTTTCCCCTGAGACGCCTCGCGGACCAGACAGAAGTCTTCTCTCCTTACCACCAAAAGAAACGAATGTCTCGTGCTGCCTTGAGTGGAGTCTTGCAGTTTGAATTAGGAACCATGTCTTTTGTGTTCTCAAAACTGGCACATAATAGACACTTCATAAGTTTATTGAGTGGGTGAATGAGTGCAGTTCATGTACTTTCAAATTAGATTTATTTCTTTAACCCTTTGTATAACCTGAAGCATGGATGACGTGCTTTCAGAACATTTCCTGTTTCTTCTGTGTGGAATCTTCTTAGATGCTACACCTTCTTCCAGCTTCCCCCCACATCCCAGATTAGAAGCGTTTCCCTCTCCTAAGCTCTTACTGTATCCGGTATTTGCCAGTCTAGCTCTAGTGCAACTAATTAAATGATACCGTGTATAATGGAACATTTCTTATTTTCCCAGTTAGACTGTAAGTTACACCATGAGAGAAAGGATCATATTTATCTTATTCTTCACTGAATTTACAACATTGAGAGAATGCTTGATATATAAAAGACATAAGATTGTATTAGTTAGATAATAAAGAATCAATCAATAATATTCAAGTAGTATGTTTGTTTGCCTGGTTTTGCCTAAGACACTTTTAGCTACTCTTTCAAAATCCACTATAAATTCCCCCCACCCCCAAATTCCCACTACTGGCTCTGAATATTGTTCACTGCTCAGTGTTCTTTAGGTCTCTACTTACAATCTTTTATGGAGATATTATATCATAATATTCACACATATAGATTTAGGACAATCTCAATATATTTCTGACTTATTTTCTTGTCCACCCATAAAACTTTCCTCTGAGTTTTATCTATGCTCATGAAAATTAAACACAACCCAGAAGATTTTTCCTATCCCTAGCATATACAATTATTCTATCACTTTATACTATAAGGGCAACATCCCTGTTTGGTAGGCACAGCCATTCCATTCTACAGATGAAGAATCTCAGGTCTGTAACACACAACAGAGTAATCATTGATTCAGTGTGTACCATATTTCAAGGCCTCTTGGGTCCAACATTCTGATTTTTTCCTATAGTGCTTTCTGGTTTTTTGTTTGTTTGTTTGTTTAAGTAATCACAGTCTTGAACTATACCTTAATTATTTCCAATTGAGACTAAGAAAAATTTTCATTTCTGGAATGCTTTCTTCTAAATATTTTTCATTTATTCTTTGTGTCTAACTAATATTCATCCTTGGGTGAATATTAAAACTCCCTGTAGTGATGTTAAAGGGATATTAAAAAAGAAATTCTCCAAAGGCAAATGACTCAACAAAATGATGTTCTATAAAATATGTTTAATAGGTAATAGTATCTTTAATACATAAAGAGCATATAAAATATGAAAATTCTTAAATTTATAATTAGAAAAACAGAAAAGGCAACAAATATCTAATAAAGGGAGAAACATAGTAGACCAATAAACACAAGAACTATATTCTTAATGATTGGTAGTTGGAGAAATTAAAATAAGGGCATGGTAAGGCTTGTTGGGTTGGTTTTATTGTTTTTTAAATCATGATAGCTAAAGTTTACACTGTCTCATGAGTATTTTCCGAGATTTTTGCCAGATAGTTACCACCTTCAGCAATTTATATCAACAGCCATAAAAATGCCTATACTTCATAACCTGATCATCCTCATTTGATCATTTGGGAATCTAGCCTAGAGACCAATCACAAATTCAAATAAAATGTCACATCAAAAGTACTCCTCGCCATGCTGAATTCAATCCTTGACTGAAAAAAAATAAAGAATTTGACAATGAACTATAGAATATATAATTGTATTATGTCAATATTAACATTTCAAAATTTTGAATTTTTCGGTGGTTGTGCAAGAAAAAGTTCTTATTTTTAGGAAATACACACTAAGGTGTTCAGAAGGTAAAAGGATAGGTTTTTACATCTCAGATAGTTCAGAATAAAATGTGTGTGCTCATGTGTGTATGTGTGTGAGAAAGACAGAGACGGAGACAGAGAGGGAATGATAAAATTAGGTAAAAGCACATCGAAGTTCTTTGTAATATTCTTGCAACTTTTCTGTAAATTTAAAATTATGTCAAAATTAAAAGTAACAGAAATGATCTTCATGGCGTTATTTATAAAAGTGAGAAAAAATGAAAACAACCTACATGTTAAAAATAGGAGAAAAGCTAATTAAACTATGATCCAGCCACATAATGAAAAATGAAGACATTAAAATTGTTTACAAAAATTGTTAAGAAAATGGAAGAATGCTTACAGTATATGGCAACATAAAAATCTGAATAAAAATTGTAAGTACATGATATTAGCTATGCAAAACTAATACAAATTATTGATCATTAATGGAATTGCTGGTGATTTTTTTGTTATACTGTTGTTTATTTTCCATATATTTAAAATGATAAGCATGTGTTACTTTTATTAAACAGGGGAAAATTTTCAAGTTCTGGTCTTCATTTTTTCATTATCTATTTATTTGCTGAGAAGGAAAAAAAATCAATCACCTTGTCCCAGGAAGTCATTCACTAGAACAGCAAGACTGGGGTTCAGTGATGCAATAAAATGCCATGTCTGGATGGTGTCTGCCTGTTTTTCAGATGCTTATCCACACCATGCTCGCTATTTACATTGTAGATGTCCAGTGTGGGAAAGTACACATTTATGACTATTTCCTAATAGCTCAGAATCACCTGGAGTAAGCTACTTCTTGATAATGGTGAGGTTTTCATTCTGACTTGTAGGACAGGAAAGCCTCAGTTTGAAATTTGACTCCTAACTGGCCATAGGACCTTGAGAAAATTTCTGAATCTCTCCGAGTTGTGGTTTCCTCACCCATAACATTGGAATGTTGGTACTACCATAGAGAATAGCTATAAAGATTACATGGAAAGCACACGTAGAGAGGAGTGCCTAGCACAGCCCCAAGACATTAGAATTACTACTGACTCTAAAGCAGGATGATTTTACTGTTAAATAAATCATGACATGGTAGACAGAGGCCACAGGAGAGCCCACAGCTGCTAAAGGCCCTTTCTGCTCCCAGCATCATGATGAGCTGCATGATCCTGTTCCTCTTGCAAAAGTTGCCTGAGTGAGACTTCAAGGATCTGGGAACAATATAAACTTAAGGGCCACAAATGTAAAAACATTGTAAGCTCTTTGGCTTCTCTTCATTTCTCTCCATGGATGAGTAAAGTGAATTCATAATGTTTCTTAAACAAGAAATAGTAGGATCATTCAGCCTTCAGGAAGACCTAAGGAATATTTAGTCCACCAAGGGAAAATGAGATTCCTTCAGAGGTCCTTACAGTAGCCAATTCCGAAAGAGAACGTATCTTTAGTGGACATCCCAAGAAGCAGCTCACCCTAGTGTAGACCTATCCAAAAGTGGATGTGGAAATGAGAAGCAGACCAGTGGAACTGCTTTACTACCCAAGATAGTGAGTGAAAAGGATGTGATTCCTATGTTTAGACCATGTTCCCTGCTCCCAGGACCCTCTTACCTCACCAGAAATTCCAACTTATTCTTGGCATCCCAGGCTCATCCCACAAATCCTGGTCCTGTCCTCTTGAGCAGAGCTCAGCTGACAGTTTATAAATCCCCTGTAAATATTAGCTGACAATGACATGTGCTCTCCTTCTCCCCAAGGACATTGCATCTAAGAATAAATAAGCTTTCGTGTTCCCAGAAAATGAAGCCATAAGGATAGAATTATCAACACTAAGTCTGAGTTTTAATATTAGCATTATTCATTCCATAAACTTTATTCTAGGTATGTGCATGGCCTTCACATCTCAAAGAATTTTGAGATTTTTTTTCTCAACTGAGAAAAAGCTTACATTCTAAGTCAAAAGTGTTGTGTCTAGTGAACCTATCTTCAGCAAGGTGTACACATGATTGTAAGAGAACACCGTCACTGACCATACAACTTCACATCTCCTGTGAACATTATTAGAAGTCTGAGGTAGGTGCCA
>NC_043702.1:16013910-16015080 GCF_006229205.1 Suricata suricatta | reverse complement strand
GTGTAAAATTTTCCCTGGCTATAATCAGTTATTTCATCCTTGATCCTACAATGTAATCTGTCTAAACTGAAACTTGATAGGCCACATGTCTGCTTTGAACTTTTCCGTGGCTCCCCATTACCCTCAAGAAAAAGTTCAAAATTTGCAGCTTATTTCTCCTTACTGCCTCACCTCTCTTGATTCTTCCCCCAAATCCCTCTCAATTCCTCAAAAAGTCCTCTTGCTTCTGCCTTCCTTGCTGCTGATGCCCAGAAGCTTCCTGGCTATGTCTGTACCTGGCTATCAAATGCATCTGTGTCAGCCCCAATATCACCTCACCTTGTTGCCTAGGGGGCACACTTCACTCCAGACCCCCTGCGTCTGTGTTAGATGATCTACCATATTCCCTGATAGAATGTAACCACACAAAACCCAAGGTTGTCTTTTCCAAAAACCATCTATTTCTGCTACCAGAATTTGAGGTCTTTGAAAGCAAAACCTCTGTGGCATTCATCTTTGTGTCACAGGTGGCCTATGACTATGCCTGATCTTTGTAGGTTTCAAGCATTTGTTGAATGAATAAATGAATGGATGGTTGCAAGCTTTAAAGCATGAAGGTATCTTCAAGATATAGCTCCAGTAACTCTGGTGATCTCAGACTCCTCTTTACCTAACTTTTAAGAATAATTTTTTATAATGGATATAACTGAAAAAGCATTGTTTTTATATTTATTTATTTAATGTTTGCTTACTTTGGAGAGAGAGAGTACAAGCAAGGGAAGGACAGAGAGAGGGGGAGACAGAGAAACCATGTGGGCTCTGTGCTGACAGCAGAGAGCCCGATGCTGGACTCAAACTCACCAACCATGAGATTATGGCCTGAGGCAAAGCCGAGTATTTAAATGAGCCATCTAAGTGCCTCGCATTATTTTTAGTTTTGCTTTTATTTATAATTTTAAAAAAAATAGTTTATTATCAAATTGTTTTCCATATAACACCCTGTGCTTTTCCTCACACGTGCCCTCCTCCAACACCACAACCTCTTTCCCTCCTCCCCCTTCCCCTTCAACCCTCAGTTTGTTTCTAAGATTCAATAGTCTCTCAAGTTTTGCGTCCCTCTCTCTCTCCAACTCTCTTTCCCTCTTCCCCTCTTCCTGGTCTTCTCCTGTTCTCCTGTTAGACCTATGAGTG
>NC_043702.1:16012624-16013810 GCF_006229205.1 Suricata suricatta | reverse complement strand
CACTCATAGGTCTAACAGGAGAACAGGAGAAGACCAGGAAGAGGGGAAGAGGGAAAGAGAGTTGGAGAGAGAGAGGGACGCAAAACTTGAGAGACTATTGAATCTTAGAAACAAACTGAGGGTTGAAGGGGAAGGGGGAGGAAGGAAAGAGGTTGTGGTGTTGGAGGAGGGCACGTGTGAGGAAAAGCACAGGGTGTTATATGGAAACCAATTTGATAATAAACTATTTTTTTAAAAATTATAAATAAAAGCAAAACTAAAAATAATGCGAGGCACTTAGATGGCTCATTTAAATACTCGGCTTTGCCTCAGGCCATAATCTCATGGTTGGTGAGTTTGAGTCCAGCATCGGGCTCTCTGCTGTCAGCACAGAGCCCACATGGTTTCTCTGTCTCCCCCTCTCTCTGTCCTTCCCTTGCTTGTACTCTCTCTCTCCAAAGTAAGCAAACATTAAATAAATAAATATAAAAACAATGCTTTTTCAGTTATATCCATTATAAAAAATTATTCTTAAAAGTTAGGTGAAGAGGAGTCTGAGATCACCAGAGTTCATGGAGCTATATCTTGAAGATAGCTTCATGCTTTAAAGCTTGCCAACCATCCATTCATTTATTCATTCAACAAATGCTTGAAACCTACAAAGATCAGGCATAGTCATAGGCCACCTGTGACACAAAGATGAATGCCACAGAGGTTTTGCTTTCAAAGACCTCAAATTCTGGTAGCAGAAATAGATGGTTTTTGGAAAAGACAACCTTGGGTTTTGTGTGGTTACATTCTATCAGGGAATATGGTAGATCATCTAACACAGACGCAGGGGGTCTGGAGTGAAGTGTGCCCCCTAGGCAACAAGGTGAGGTGATATTGGGGCTGACACAGATGCATTTGATAGCCAGGTACAGACATAGCCAGGAAGCTTCTGGGCATCAGCAGCAAGGAAGGCAGAGGCAAGAGGACTTTTTGAGGAATTGAGAGGGATTTGGGGGAAGAATCAAGAGAGGTGAGGCAGTAAGGAGAAATCAGGGCCATTAAAATAAGCTGCAAATTTTGAACTTTTTCTTGAGGGTAATGGGGAGCCACGGAAAAGTTCAAAGCAGACATGTGGCCTATCAAGTTTCAGTTTAGACAGATTACATTGTAGGATCAAGGATGAAATAACTGATTATAGCCAGGGAAAATTTTACAC
>NC_043702.1:16003189-16012524 GCF_006229205.1 Suricata suricatta | reverse complement strand
ACATTGAACTAAAATTTACCTTTGCATTGTTGCAAAAATAAAATGGTATTTCAAGCAAGGTGATACTGTGCAAATGAGATTGTCAGGAGATTGTTTATAAAGAACAAACTCTTTTTTCCTGATTTTGTTGAACCAGTAGAGTATCCATTTACTTATCAGAAATGTCCTTGGATAATTACAAAGGATTATTATTTATTCATTAAAGCAGACTTGACAGTTCAGGGATCTTAAAATTGTAGAACTACTTTTTTTTCATTTAAAAAAACCTAATATTTCAGTAATTTAAACTGGCTTGTCTCCAATGTGAGGATTTACTCTACCAGCTTTAACTGATTTACTCACGACATTAGCAAGCAATTTTGGAATTGTGTAATCAAAATCTAAATGGATCTTAATAGCCCCAAAGAATTAATATGTCTGCTACAATGTGAACAATTTATTCCCTTCACACCAGTAGATTCTGGTTCAGTGATTATTAAATTCTACGTTATTTGTAGGAAAAACATTATACGAACAAAGTCGTCTTTTAGATTTGCCTTTTTTGTTTTATTTTGTTTATTTTCACTGGATCACTTCCATTGATAGTAAGTCATTCATTTCTCCAATAGTGGGCAGAACTGTGTGCCAGACACAGTGCTATTCATCGTGAAGTTCTGAATCACGAGCACACAGCTCCTGCCTTCAAAGTCATCACCATCTGGTGAGGGATATTGGGATATAAACAAACACTTATTAAATGATGCAATAAATCCCATAATGAAAGTTTACTTGGGGGGTTATGGGAATACAGAAGAGTAAGAATCCAACTATCCAGAGGGTGAGTTTAGGGAAGAGTGGATTTTGAGCAGCCTTATGAAAAACTAGCAGATGAAAAGTATTTCAGGCAGAAAAAAATGAAGACAGGAAACAACACTGAGTGTGTTAGAGAACGTATGATTAGTGAAGATAGGACAAAAATGTTTTATGTAGAAAAGACAGAAGGGAAAGAATGAGAATGTAGGTGAGGCACTCTTGTCCCACTCTAAGTGTCTTGTAGGCAGCTGTTCAAGCATCTGTGCACAGATTCCACACTGACCACTACTTTCTCTGGACATGAAATGCCGTTGAGTTCCCATTGTTCCCAAAGGGTGTTGACATCCTGAGAAAATGACAGGGAAGTGATCAATTCTGGGATCCTTGAAAGTGAAGCCTGAGGTCCGCTTTTACATATTTTCCACTCTAATAAAACTGTAGCATATCTACTTGAATTGCTTTTGTCGTCCTCTACACATATAGTCAGATAAGATAAAGAAAGGACAACGAAGGGGCACCTGGGTGGCTCAGTCGGTTAAGCATCTGACTTTGGCTCAGGTCATGATCTCATGGTTCATGAGTTTGAGCCCCACATGGGCCTCTGTGCTGACAGCTCAGAGCCTGGAGCCTGCTTCAGATTTTGTGTCCCCCTCTATCTATACCCATCTCCCCCTCTCAAAAATAAACATAAAAAAAGGCAATGGAATGAGATACCAATCATTTTAATCATGAATATGAGTACACCTAATTTAAAATATGAGGAAGTGAAGGAGGAAAATCTATCCAAACTTTATGAGTGTGCATGTGTGTATGTGTGTGTTTATTTTCTTTTGTCCCCATCCATTTCAGTGGAAGTAGAGTTTTTGAGATGTATGGCCAAGTTATAAGGAAGGTATTTACCACTTGCAAGGACAAGCAGTTTCAAAACCTTGATTTGAGTATGAAAAACAAACACTGGAAGATTCAGAGCACTTAAATATAAAGGTGGGGAAGAATTCAGAAGGATGCAAGGCTTGTTGTCTTACTTGAATCTTCTCTGGAAAGAAAAAGGATGAGACAGAATACGGAGAAAAGAGCCTAAACTGGGATTCCTTTCTTTCTTTCTTTCTTTCTTTCTTTCTTTCTTTCTTTCTTTCTTTTGTTTATTTTTTGAGAGAGAGAGAGAGAGAGGGCAAGTGAGCAGGGGACAGGCAGAAGGAGAGGGACAGGGAGAGAGAGAATCCACCCTGTCATCCCAGAACCCAATGTGGGGCTCAAACTCACAAATCACAATATTGTGACCTGAGCCAAAATCAAGAGTTGGATGCTTAACAGAGTGAACCACCCAGGTGCTCTGAGATTCCCACTCTTCAGTCTAGGTCCCAGGCTGTGGGAATCTATCTGGGGGTTGCAGAAAAGAACCTAGCCAGGGCAAAAAAAAAATTTTTTTGGAAAAGTCATGCCATTTTCGGAAAAGTCAAGGTCTTCTGCAAGAGAGAGGAAAGGTGACTGGGCAAACCTACCCAAAGGAAGGCCTGAGGGAGCTTCACATTTCTCCATGGCCACAGAGTAGTAGGGTAAAGGAGACAAAAGTTTCCATGTGACCAAGAGGGATCCAGATGAATCTAGGAGACCAGAGACTAATGGAGGTTGGTGATAGGACAAGAAGCTAGTACTTGAACCCAACACACATGAGCTCAGCAGGAAGGACAATGACAGCAACACAAATAAAGGATATTGAGACTGGACCTGCAGGACCTACAGAAAGGTCAGGTCAGAAACTGCACACGGACCAATGCAAGCCTGCTCTGATCCCAGAAGCAGAAGGGTTGGGGGAAGACATATTGAATTGACTTAGTAGCTACCCAAAAATGAGTAACATATTTAAACCACAAGTGATTGAGTTACCTCAATTTGGCAAAACGATGTTATCTGACACAGCAGAAATGGGTTCTCATGAGCTGAGTAGAATTCAGTAACTTAGAAATAATGTAAATTCCATTTTGTAAACCTAAACTCATCACTGTACCATCTACTCCACATAACATCTACTCCATCTAACAGGTGGTAAGCAGAGCACCCCAAAAGCTCTTTTTTAATTAAAGGGAAGCATCAAGGAGCTTAGTTGATCGGAGTCACATCAGTGCAGACAGCTTTGCTTTGGCTGTTATTCATGAGACAAGAAGGAGTGAGTCAGGTCATATTGGAATAAAACCAACAAGCTTGGGCTCATGAGCACTTTCCTATACTCTTCATACTGGATTAGCATCTAGAATGGAAACTTAAAATCAGAAATGTTAAGCCTCTTGGGGGAAACGTATTCCCCTCCAAATTCTGGCTTCCTGATGGGAGAGGGAACTTAGGGGAGTTGAAGCAAACAGCCACTTGGTTCTATGTGTTGCCATGGGGGATCTGGGTGGAATTATCTGTCCCAGCCATCTGAGGAGTCCTCTGTGTATGTGATTTCCTGGTGATCATATCTATGATGCATCTCATTACAAAATCTGACAAGACACTGATAGGAAGACTATGGAGGAGTCCAGTTCTGTGTTACAGGAGATAAAGGATGAGCAAAATGTACGGTGATCCAAGAGTCCCCTTCAAATCACATAATAAGCCCAAATAGCAACAAATACCCTTTTGAGGGTACAAACCAGGTCATTGCCTTATGCCAAACATAACACACAGAAAAATTCTGTCCTAGCCTCTAAATATCTAAACTTACTGCCAGGGAGAAAAAAAACTGTCTAAAAACCTCACGTTCCCCCCAAACTATATGAGAAAGCAACTTGGTCAGTTGGTTGGCTCTAGAAAGATGTTTTTTTTTTTTCAATGCAGTCATTGTGTTTAACTGGAAAAAATAAAATTGATCTCTACAAGTCAAGACCTAGAAACAAGTGTGTAATTACTAATTATACACTTAGGGGTTTATTCTCCCCTAGATACACATGCCCAACTCCCACCAAAATTAATCTGAGTCACATTCAAGTGTGGAGGGGAGATCAGGCTCCCTGGTTGTGACTACAAAAGTAATGAGAATCTCTTATAAGTCCATGTTGTCCCATAATCATAGTACAATATTGAAGTTCAAGTTTGTTAAGTAGCAAAGACTCAATACAATCATTCACTTATGAGGCTTTCCCAGGAAAAGACCCCAGTGTGTATTGAATATTTTAGTATTTTCTTAGAAGCGATTAGTTTTTTAATTACTTTAAGTGGGGGCAGGAGGAAACCCTTTCATATTTATTCAGGTAAGGGAGAAGTTATGACCCCTTAGAGTTAGAGGCAGAGTAGGGAGTTGGGCAGAAACAAAATTCTACCAAATCCTTAATTTTGTGCTTCACTTTTCAAACACATTAAACCAAATACTTCTTAATAAATGAAATAATGCCATGCAGCAAAGTGTGAGGTCAAACCAATGCATGCTATTACTTATGATGGAAAGTTGGAGGGCATTAATAAAGAAGAAGAAGAGAATCATACTATAGTTTTAAAAATAGAAACCTGACTTCCTACTCACTCTACTGAAACATATTTTTAAATTAATTATTTTCTGCTTATAGTTTAATACTCATTGGAGAGAAATTAGAAAATATAAGAAAAACATAAAACCTCTTCTTCAACTTTACCACCCAGAAACTATCAATGCTAATATTTTCTAGTTTTGACTACTTTTTCACCCATATACTTTTATTTTTATGAAATAATGAGTCAGAATCTATACAGTTCCATATGGAACTTCTTGACACTCATTAGTATTTTTTATTTTATTTTGCTACATAATCTATGAAGATTTTAATCAGCTTGATTATCAGAAATGTTATTTTAATTCCCCTCCCCTTCTTTACTGTTAATAAACAATAGATTGAGATCTATAGTCTTGTACTTAACATTATACATCAAGTACCTGAGTATTCCCCTATATGTGAGATTCCTTATAGGCCGTTTCTATGGGTCTTCCTTTTTTTTTTTAACTGTTTTGCAAAAGTAATGCAAAGGCATGGTGAGATACTCTGTAAACAACAGGAACCCAGCAACATGTCAGTCTCCACTGTGTTCCTGAGAGACAACTCCATTACCAGTTTCTTACGCATGTTTCCAAAAAGATTGTGGCATGAAACTTTATTTTAAGGATTTGGGCACAATTTTATCAGTTTTATCCCAGTGCATTTCTTGTCACCTGTGGTACCAAGAATGGTCTCCTCCTGATGGTTGCAGAATTGAATAGAAGTGGATAGCAGCATTCCTACCAACAGTGTAGGAGGGTGCCCATTTCTTCACATCTTAACCAGCACCTATAGTCTCCTGATTTGTTCATTTTAGTCACTCTGACCCATGTGAGGTGGTTTCTCAATGTGGTTTTGATTTGTATTTCTCTGATGATGAGTGACACTAAGCATTGTTTCATGTGTCTGTTGGCCATCTGGATGTCCTCTTTGTCTATTCATGTTTTCTGCCCATTTCTTTACTGGATTATTTGCTTTTCATGTGTGGATTTTGGTGATGTGGTTTATCTATACAATGGAGTACTTCATGGCCATAAGAAAGAATGAAATCTGGTCATTCGTAGCAACATGGGTGAAACTCAAGAGTATCATGCTAAGTGAAATAAGTCAGGCAGAGAAGGACGGATACCATATGTTTTCACTCATAAATGGAACAGGAGAAACTTAGAAGAGGAGCAAAGGGGAGGGGAAGGGGGGAAATAGTAGGGGAGAGGGAGGGAGATAGACCATAAGTGACTCTTGAATACTGAGAACAAGCTGAGGGCTGATGGGAGAGTTGGAGAGGGGAAGGAAGGTGATGGGCATGGAGGAGGACACTTGTTGGGATGAGAACTGGGTGTTACATGGAAACCAACTTGACAATAAACTATAAAAGAAAAAAAAAAGAAATGGATAGCAGCCACCATTGTTTCTCTTTACCAGCTTACACTCCTCTGTTTCCCTTCTTTTGGTGGAGGAGACAAGAAAGGGCAGAGGATTACAGCTGGAGCAATCACAGTATGTAGCCTCACACACTGGTGTTGGTTCAAGGATGGGGCCAAAGAAGGACCCAAGGGGATGATGGACCTTCACAACATTTACATATTATATCAGGGAAGGTGACTCTGGCTGCCTGCTGGCATTGATCACCTGCATTCCTGGTGCAGCTTGTAGAAAGCATGAAGCCAATTCCCAAGAAACAGAAGTAAGAAGTAGAGGACAGCACTCAGCGGGATCATTTGAATACCCATACCAGGTAGTGACAGCAAGTCATTAAAGCCAGCAAATCCATTTTACTTTCTTTTTAAGATTTTATTTTTAAGTAATCTTTCTACACAACATGGGGCTTGAACTCACAACCCTGAGATCAGGACTTGATGCTCTTCTGCCTGAGCCAGCCAGGCACACCCACTTTACTTTTTAAAACTAGCTGGAAGTATAGTTTCGTCACCTCGAACTAAAAGAAACTTCTACATACAATTAGGGTGACCTTTCCATGTGTAACCACAATGTGCCAGCAGTAAAAGGGAGAACCCAGACATCACCCTGAGGCCAGGGTCAAGTACAGCTAGAGAAAAGCTCCCAGAAGGACTGTCTCTGTGAAACAATCCACAGGCACTCACCAGTGACTTGGGAAGGTGAGGAAAATGTGCTACAAACTCTGTGCTATGCTTTGCACCACGTGTGTGCAGGTGTTTGTGCACATGGGAAGACAGGAAAATTCTAGAAAACATCCCACGTGGTGGAACCTCTGGTGTACAGTATTCGGCTTCTGTCCATTCAAGTGAGCTCTATGGACCTTGTTATTTCATATGAGGGTTTTTTTTTCTTTTCAGTTGAATGTGCCTCAATTAGAAAATATGGAGTAATTACTTAGGAAGCTGGAACTCTGGAAACATAGGCTTCAATATAGTTCAAAGAAAGCCTGCATTACTGGGTATAGTGTCCATCTCTGAAATCTAAATGGGTGTTCTTTGAGGGGTACCTTCAGGAACACCATAGCACCTCTTCTATGGGTAACGTGGGTGGTGCTCATCTTCCAACTGGGTTTTGATTACCTGAGTGGGGAAAATCACCCTAGTTTCTAAAAGATTTAACAGATCCACATGCACAAGTGTGTCCACACACACACACACACACACACTCACATGGATACACACAAATGCTCCCACGCTCACATTTAAATATACACCAACCTTAATAAGTCTATAGGCCACCATTTTGATAACAGTGCTCACTGTGAGAGAGGAAGAAAGAACTGGAACCCATCCTTCAGTTTCCAAAGTTCCATTTGAACTTGGGTTTATGCTATCAGAGAAGGAACATGAAAAATGTGCTAACATTTTATCATTTCCTGACAATTATTATTTGTAACAAATCCCCAGGTAATTTGGACTCATTCATGCTCGAATGCCTATAATCTATTTGCTCTCTTCAGCTGAGCTATTGAGTGTTCGAAGATCTAAAACTGCCCCCACCCTCTCAAATCTCTGCTTTCTGTCTTTTTGATATGAATTGTAGGAGTAAAGTAAACAGAGGGCTCTGTTAGAATTTCCTTTTCTACAAATGAGCCATAAAATTCTCCATTAATCAGTCCTGGCTCCCGGGGGCCAGTTTGCATTGTGGAGGTTTCCTTTTCCTTTTCTGATCCCCATTTTGTCCTAGAGATTATTCAAAAGAAAAAAAAAAAAAAGCCTCACACAGCAATAAGCCTCAAAGAATAGGCTTAGAAAAGCCAGAGGTTTTTTTTTTCTTGTAAGCAGCCTTTGGCCTGAGCCAGATTCTCAGCATTAAGCACCATTCAAAACTTTAAAATTTCTCTTTGCTTTAAAATGTAAGATACCCTTCTCCCCTCTGGAGGGTCTGGTGCGCCTATCTACTCAACCAGGTAGGTGCTACGTGTTAAGTCTTTAGCTCTGTGAAAAGAACTCCCCTCCCCGCCCCCGCCCCTCCTCCCCGCACCATAGGTTGTCTGGGGCAAGAATCCATGAGCAGAGGAGTAAGAACATACTGGAGGAACTGATTCTTAGTTTGGCATTTCAGGGCTTCTCCCACTTGGAAGGCTACACTAGGTGTCGATTCTGACGGTTTGTGTGTTTATCTTGAGGCTGTTTCCTTTGAAGGGCAGAGGAGGAAATAGGTATGAAGCTTTGAGCTGTGTGAGAGAGCAGAGTGGGCAAGCTGTCCACCTTTTGGCTGCTGGTTTTTCATCGGGCAGCAGCTTGCCAAGCCCGACCTGCCCACCTCCACTTTTCCCATGAACCCGGTTTCCTACCTTTAGCCAAGACTCCCCCACATACAGACAGACGCTACAGGCGCATCATCGATAGGCTATTTTTAGATACACATCCTTCTCAATGTTAAGCGTAATACCAAAAGACATGGCACAAAAAAATTGACTTTCATGCGACTGGAACCAAAGAGTTTTCTTTCTTTGGTTTCAGGCTGCTGTTTTGTTTTTGTTTTTTTTTTTTTCTTTTTAGCACCTGAACCCCCTCCTTCCCCTCCCTGTATTTTTCTGTTTATTTTCCTGTTGTCCTTTATTTACACTAAGTGTAAAACTTCCATAAGCTGTCTTAAGGGATTTCTTTATTTTTCTTTACCTTTTTTTTTTTTAAGCGAAACTGTTTGTCTTACCTGGGGATGGGGGTGGGGGTTTAGGAGGGGACAGGATAGCGAGCAAGATTTTTATTTCTAAAGGAGAGCCACCCCAAGGTTAACTCAGAAGCCAAACAGTTTTAACATTTATCTCATGAAAGCTGAAGCCGAATGCGGTAGCACGGGGTTCCTGGGTAAAATAGGGCTGTTTCTACTTAAAGGACCCCATTGCTGATTTGCGAGACGACATCTAAGCTCTTGAAACGAGCTGAGTGTGACTAACCAGGAACCCTTCTCCCTTGGCCATTAGTGTTGTTTAGATACCACCCTTGGTAAATTAAATACATTGGTCTGAATTGATTAATTGCTCCATAAATCTTCTTCTGAGAAAGTAGATGGGCCTCGTAATTATTCTTCTACTTCATGCCAGCAACTCCAATAACACCGCGCTTATGCACATAAAATTTTGGAACGTCTGGACTTGCATTTGAAGTGACTCACTCACACCTAGTGAACCATTTCTGTCTTTCCGAGACGACAGAAGTGTGAGTTCCTCGAATCATTGAATTCGTTAGCACAAACATGTTGGATTTTGCTAACATACCTTAAGACTTTATTAGCCTCCCTTATTTTATATGTCCTACAGGCTTTGGCAGTTTTGCACATTTAATTGAAACACATTGGCTGCCATAAAAAAAAAAAGAACTTGCTTAAATCAAAATGGAATTTCTCATAATCTCTCTGATATTAACACTTGGCTGTTTGACAGCTCCTACTGCATCCAGGGTGCTTTGTTTATGCAGCTCCGTTCTGTCTTAGTATCTGTTTCAGTCAAGCTGTGTGAAGTCTCTGGCTTTCACGTGTATTGGGGGGAAGGTCAGGTGAGGAGGGGACCGAAAGCTATGTCCAAACTGGAAGCCAAGAGAGAGACCTTCATTATGAATATTTTCATTGGCTCCTGTGTCCCCCAGGAAAATCATC
>NC_043702.1:15952112-16003089 GCF_006229205.1 Suricata suricatta | reverse complement strand
AATGAACTGAGAGTTGAAGGGGAAGGGGGAGGGGGGAAAAGAGGTGGTGGTGATGGTGGAGGGCACTTATGGGGAAGAGCACTGGGTGTTGTATGGAAAACAACTTGACAATAAAATATTGAGAAAAAAAAAAGGAACATATCCAAGGATAGTGTAGCCCCCCCCCGCCCCTCCCCGGCCTCATCCTTATCCACAGTTCCACTATCAATGGTCTCAGTCCCCAAAGTCAACGGTGGTCTGGAAACAAGTGATCTTCCTTCTGACCTATACTCAGAAGCTTAGTAGTTGCCCAATGTTTTGTCACAATGCCTATGTCATTTACCTCACTTTGCCTCATGAGTTAGGCATTTCATCATCTTACATCATCACAAAAAGGCAATGTGCAATGCAACAAAATAACTTGGAGGAGAGAGACCACATTCACATAGTTTTTATTACAGTAGATTGTTAAAATTGTTCTATTTCATTAGTAGTTGTTGTTAATCTCGTATTGTGCTTAAGTTACAAATTAAACTTTGTCATAGGTACATATGTACAAGAAAATTAAAAAAAGAAACATTGTCTAGATAGAGTTTGGTACTATCTGCGGTCTCAGACATCCACTGGAGGTCTTAGAATGTGTCCCCTTGCAAATAATGGAAGACAGCTGTATGCAGCTATGGAATGGCAGATCTGGGATTCAAACCGAGTATTGAACTCCAGAGTCTCTCTTCTTAAACCACAAAACTGTAACTGCAAAAAAGGGAAGGACTCCCCATGTTACCCAGAAAAGCAGTCCTGGTGACTAGGGTTTCCTCAATGGCTCTCGCACATTGGGAGTTTGTGGGAAGCATATAAGAAACCCAAAAGTCAGCATATTTTTTTAATTTAAAATGGGAGCCATTTGGGAGCTGTGCTAATGCAGCACTTTTTCTACCTTTCTGTCTGCAGGAAGGTTGAATGAAATGCCTTCCTCCTCATAGGAAAGAACCGCAAATGAAACAAGGAGACACAGTTGCTCTCCTCAGTGAGCTGTTTGAAGGGCGGACAATTCCTGGTCCATCCATTACCATGTAAATAATTAAACACCCTGAGCCTGCGCCAAGGTTGGGAGGTCTGTGGAGGCAATTGCTGTAAATAGCGGGGAAGGTCAACTCGGTCAGTCATTAGCTCCTCCTAGTGGCCCTTCGGCCTTCAATCAGGAGGCCGCTGAGGCATTGCTGTCCTTGAGGGACGGAGACCCTGAGTGATAGCCAGAAGTCTCCTCTGAAGTAACAAGACCTTTCTTCCCTTCTCAAGGCACAGGGCAACCCCCACCCCGGAGAGCTGGTCCACCCCGAGCATGAAACCTGAAGTAGTCAACACACCGCATATCCATAACCATGACAGGGCATGGTATCCAGAAGTACATGACATTTATGACAGTCAGGTGCCTCTTTATATTTAGTTCTACCCAAAAGTAGAGCTGACCACAATTATTTTTTCTGTTGAAGAGAAATAGAAATATGAATAATCCAAAGAGGAAAATCATATGCTGAAAATTTAAATTTGGCTTGAAATTATATTGTATTCTCACATGTAAATGAAGATACATCTGTCACATTTAAGTTAAAAGACTTTGAATAAAGTACCAAGGCTACACCTGTAGGAGGGGAAAGAAAGAAAAGAAGGAAAAAAGGAAGGAAGGAAAAAAGGAAGGAAGAAAGGAAGGAAAGAAGGAAGGAAGGAAGGATGGAAGGAAGGAAGAAAAAAGTCTGGAAAGTTGTCCAGTTCCACCAGCCTGTCCTCCTACTCACGTCCTCTGTGGAAACTACTCCATATTATGAATCAACAGATCTCTTTTGAATTGATGCAAAGATTCACCATCCCTCAAACCTTTGCTGGACTGGGTGAAGAATTTCAGTGTTTGAGTTTCAAAGGATGTCTGCTCAATAAAAGTGAACAGAAGGAGCTGATGTGTCAACAGAGCCCTAAGGGTAGAGTGGGCACCTTTAATGAACTTGAAAGCACCTTTGTCCTTGGGTAAACTGAAACTAAAGTCATCTGCCCATAGATAATCCAGGATATCAGCATATCCTTAAATCCAAACAACATTGAAAAATATAATTAACGAAATCTCTTTAGTCTATCAGAATGCAAGTATAATAGAACAGGAAGACATTTAAGCTACCAATCTTGCCACTATGAGTAGGATCATCTAGTTTCATAAGTGATCCATAATCTACTCCATGCTGAGTAAATACACTATCGATTTTAGTATTGCTGTCAGTAGTCATTAAAATTCCACCTCCTTTCGCTGAAAGGTGACATAATTGAGATAGAAAGTTTACTCCAAATATTTTTCACATTTACCCATGCAGCAAGCACATATACACATATGTTCAAACACATATACACACATACACTACCCTGGGGCAGCTTCAGAGCTTTAAGAATAATCTGGGCTATCTTGGAATCCTGAAGCCCTAGAAAATCAGCAGCTATACTGAACGATCTTCATTAAGGAGAGTGGTATCAAGAAAAACTATAGACTCTGGAGTAGGAAGTAAATCTAGGTTCGTATCCTTGGTCTACCCTTGTATACTATTTCCCCATAAGCACACTGACGATATCAGTAAACTCCAGTCTAAAAGAGTACAGCTTAAATCCTAAATCCCAAATCTGCTGGTGGGAATGGAATAATCCCATATGTAAACTGCTTAATTGTGCCCGCCACAAAGCAAGTGTTTCAGAATGCTTAGAGCCCTGCTACTGTCCCCTCCTTGGCAAGTTTTTGTACTGCTGAATCTCTAGGGAGGTAGGTGAAAGTGCACATGCTCCTAAGAGTTATGAGATCTCAGGAATATTCTTTAGACAGACCTCCGGAATCTCTCTAGACAGTCAGTATGGCCGGCTGGTTTGGAATTTCATGGTAAGACTTTTTTTCCCCACAAGGATCATTCTTAGGTTTTAGGGATTAATATCCTCATAGAATGAGCCCACCTGACATATCCGCTGCCTGTCTCCAACACTCACCCCACGTTTTCTGGAAATCTCTAACTCTTTCCTTATTGACTCAACCCTTCATTCAATGAATATCATTGAGGGTATAATGGTGACCGAGACAGGCGTGGTTTCACCTTCATGGAGAAGATGTCTCTGAGGAGGAGACAGACAGAAAAGAGTTAAGCAGGCGTATAAGGAGTTTAATTGTGGCTTGTGACACTGTGGCACGTTGTATCAGGGGCTCCAGCGGAGAAAGGGGTGGAAGTGTTGAAGGAAGTGGTCGCCGTAGAAAGACCGGTCAAGGAGAGGGAGGCCAGTGAGGCCGAAGTGAGGACGAACTTCTTGGCAAATCAAAGCTGGTGTCGGTGTTCAAAGCAACATTTGAAAAGGAAACTATGAGATGCAGTGTATTGTCAGATTCTCTTTCCTAGATTCTACTCCAGTTTTCCAATCTTCAGCTTGTTCCTGAGGACTTAATTGCACATATAATCTCTTTCTGTGCCTTTCTTTGATTTATGTCTTCATTCATTCACTTATTCATCCATTCATTTAAAATTCCCTCTGTGTCGAGGGGTCTATTTAATAAGCTAGATCCTCTTTACTGGAAACGTTAGAGATGAGAGCCGTCTGGACTCCTACTGTCTGGCAAGCGTGTTCTACTTTTTGATCTATGCAGGCTTTGTTTAACTTTGTTGGTCTTACTTATGCTCCCGTGGACAGAAAGCAGGGGCCAAGTGTACGGTTGCCCAAGTTCCTGGCCTCGCTCCAGGAAGCCCCGAGCACAGGAACCTCCTGTCGATGCTGTAAATCCAGTCAGGAGGTGGCCTGTATCCTCCTCACACCCATCCACGAAGGGAACAGGACCTTTGCTCATGCTCCTCAGGGGGCATGATGCTTTCATAGGCAGGTGCTCCCTTGGAGATGGTCCCACCTTCAGGAAAGGTCAGTCTGGGGCAAAGGGCAGCATGCCTGCCAGGCGGACCATTTTCGGCAGGCCTTGTCAGCCAGCCTTTCCTCCTGCAGGGCAGCGAGGGCTGAGTGCTCCTCCAGCTGATGTTCTGGAAGGCACCACAGCTCTCCACCCTTCTCCTCCTATTTCTTTCTCCTTCCCTCCCTCCCCACACAGATGCTGGGTTGACTAACACTGCCAGGCTTTTGTACCAGGGAATCCAACAAAGATCCCTCTCCTCACAGAAGCCCTCTCTCCTGGCCTCCGAGGCCCAGCCTGAGCCTGCGTAGAAGGAAGCCTGCCTCCACCTCCAATCAGTTTGGACGCAGGCCTGAATCTGAGTGCTCAGGGCCCAGCGGTGCCTGCCAGTCCAAGTCCTGACACTCTGCCAGGTCAACCCTGGCCTGGCTGGCTTTCCAGAACTCTCCTCTGTGGATCCCGTACTTCCCCTGCTGGCTCTCCCTCCCTGATTGAAGGCGCTCCAGGTCAGAAAGGGCTCCCTGAAGCCTTAGCTTCTAGCCGCTCACCCCTTGCAGCCTTTGGCTCAGGGATGTTGGAGCAGTTCAGGGGTCCTCGGTTCACAAAAAAGAAATTTAGTTCAGTGAAGCTTCAAAATACCCCCAACATCCTTCCTTGGGGACAATGCCTGCCGGCCTTGGCACTGTCTTTCGCTTTTCATTTTTCGGAGTATTTATTTTTCCTCCTTTCTGGGAAAGTGTGTTCGTCTCCAGGACCGGGGACTGATGCATGTCTTTCATTTAGATTTCAGTTGAGTTTTCTTTTTTCTTTCCTTTTCTTTTTTCTTCTGTTCTTTTTCCTTTTTCCTTTCTCCTTTCTTTCTTCCTTTCTCTCTCTCTTTCTTCCTCCTTTCCTTTCCTTTCCTTTCCTTTCCTTTCCTTTCCTTTCCTTTCCTTTCCTTTCCTTTCCTTTCCCTCCCTCTATCTATCCTTTCTCTTTCTTTCTCTCTTCTTTTCTTTCTCCTCCTCCTCCCTCCTCCTCTTCCACTTCCTCTTCCTCCCTCCTCTTCCTCTTCCTCCCTCCTTCTTTTCCTCCTCCTTCCTCCACCTCCTTCCCTTTCTTCTGGCCAAATTCTTCCCTTATGTCTTGAAAACTAAAGGAGCCCTCCCTCACTGTCTCCCCACACAGCTTCCTGGTTCCAACTTACAGACAGCTGTGCCCCAACAACAAGGCTGATTCTTCCAACAAATCTCAACTAACTCCCACGTGAAGACCGATTGGGAAATACAGAAAACCACAAAAAAAGTAAATTTAAAAATCATCCATGTCTGAGACACAGGAGATAACAGCGATTCACGGGCCAGGGTGCGTCTATAGAGGCTTCTCCCTGTATCGTGTACACGTGTACACACGGACAGTCTCTGTATATACATAAACACAGCAGGACTTTCCACGCCGTACAGTCTTTTCCTATTTAATATTTTATAAACCCTAAAGACATATTATTCTTTGACCCAAAGATTTCACCTCTAGAATGGACAAGTACATTGGAATGTATGCATTAGGGTATTCATTATGATCATCACCTTATTAGCCCCTAATTAGAGATGACGTCAATCCTCAACAATACGAGATGCTTAAATAAATTGTGGGGTAACTGCAATGTAATGCTACAAGAATATCAAAGCTGGGGGTGGCTGGGTGGCCCAGTCAGTTAGGCGTCCACCTCTTGATCTTGGCTTAGGTTATGATCTCGAGTTTCGTGAGTTCAAGTGCCACATCTGACTCTGCACGAATGGTGTGGTGCCTACTTGGGATTCTGTCTCTCCTTCTCTCTTCCCTGTACCTACTCTGTGCTTGCTTTCTATGTCTCTCTCTCTCAAAAAAATAAATAAACTTAAAACATTTTTTAAAGAATAATAGGGTACCTGGGTGGCCCAGTTGGTTAAGCGTCTGGCTTCGGCTCAGGTCATAATCTCGAGGTTCGTGGGTTCAAGCCCCACATCGAGCTCTGTGTTGACAGCTAGCTCAGAGCCTGGAGCCTGCTTCAGATTCTGTGTCTCCCTCTCTCTCTGCCTCCCACTCATGTGTTCTCTCTCTCAAAAATAAATAATCATTAAAAAATAGTATTAAAAATAGTGACAAATGTATTTGTATTAATATATTAACATGGGCATAGAGTACTAAGAAAAATAAGACTACAAAATAGTATGTATGGTAGGATAAAGATGCCCATATACATATTATCTTTTTAAAGAATCTCCAAAATTTTAATAAGATTTCTCTCTGGATTGGTGTTCTATGAGTGATAGAAGGTTTTAGCTTATCTGATTATATTGGTATTTTTATAGTCAACATTTATGCTCATGTAAATAATTAATGGGAGAAAATATATTAGGGATAATATATTCCATATCATTATTTTCCTCAAAAATGACAATTAATAGATAGGTACCACAATGTGGTCAACCATTTCCCCATCTCCACTCCCTCATTTTATGGGGGTAGGGGTGGGCAGAAGGAGTGTGGCTTAGAACTAATTTAGGGACATGCCTGGATTAGAATTCAAACCCTCTGTTTAAATGTTATAGATCCAGTGCTGCTCTCTGTTGTTACAAGTCTAGGAACCTCTGTAACAGATCAGAAATCTACATTATCTGTGTGTGTGTGTATGTGTGTGCACACGCACACATGTGTGTGTGTATCATAGACACAAACAATTTCATGTTATTAGTTTCAAAAGAGTAGGTTGGGATTGGCTTGTAAATGGTCAGTTGTACTTTTCCTGATCCCCATTGCCATCCCTGTGAACTTGAAAAACATTTCCTGAATAAAAGTTAGAAAATTTTTTAATAAAATAAAGGGATGCCTGGGTGGCTCAGTTGGTTGAACGTCCAACTTCGGCTCAGGCCATTATCTCAGTTTGAGCCCCGTGTCTGGCTCTGTGCTGACAGCTCAGAGCCTGGATCTTGCTTCAGATTCTGTGTCTCCCTCTCTCTCTCTCTCTCTGCCCCTACTAGCACTCTGTCTTTCTCTGTCTCTCAAAAAATGAATGAATGTTTAAAAAAAAATTTTTTTAAAGAAACCTCATCTCAATGATTCTCTATATTAGTTGTTCTCACACTGTGGTTCCTGACAGGCAGTATCAGCATCACCTGTGAACTTGTAAGAACTGCAGACTCTCGAACCTCACCCTGGACCTGTGGAATCAGAAACCCGGGGGGCAGGGCCCCACTGGTTGTATTTCAGCAGGTCCCCAGGTGACTCTGATGTTTGAGAACCTCTGGTCTGTGGACGTCACTGGTGATGTCAACAGGCAAGACCATGAGACAAAAAATAACCAATAGGAAAATTAGAGCAATCTTTATTTCTCATTGCTTTCCTTCTTCAACAATCTTAAATAATTATTAGGAATGTGGATTCCAGGTTCAGATTGCCTGGGCTTCAATCTCAATCGCATCCTATATGATTAGCTGCATGACCTTCAGCAAGTTTCTTAGCATCTTTGTGTCCATTTCCTCATCTACAAAATGGAGTGGAAACCAGAGTACCAACCTCGTGGCATGGTTACACAGACCCATTAGTATTCGGCTGTGGTACGTGTATAAACGTGTGTTTTAGTCACGGTTGTTATCACCTCCCAAACCCACCTCTGTGCAACATCTTGGATCTGTCCCTTCAGAAGCTCTCTCCACTGAGTGTCCCCATCCCCCTTTCACTTACAGGTTCTGTTTAGCCACCTAGATTTTCCAGATTGGTAATAATTTTTTTATCCACCTAGATGTCCCACATTGGTAATAAGTCTCTTATATTCCACTCTGTACTAATGGTTACCAGTTGTGAGTTGATTGGCTCCCTGAAAACACATGTTTAAGTTCTAACCCCCAGAACCTATAACCATGATCCTACTGGAGGTATTGCCTCTGCAGATAGAATCAAGTGTAGAAGGGGTCATGCTGGATTCGAGTGAGTCTAATCTAATGGCAAGCGTCCTTCGAGGGTGAGGGAAATGCACACAGACACACACAAGAAGAAGGACGTGTGGAGTTGAAAGTGGAATTATGCTGTCACAAGCCGAGTAAAGTCAAGGTTGTCAGTAATGAGCAGAGGCTAGGGAGGGGCAAGGAAAGAGCCCCCCCTCAAGCTCTCAGAGGGAACATGGCCACACCAATACCTTAACTTTGGACTTCTGACATCCAGAACCATGAAACATTAATTTTTTGTTGTTCTAAGCTGCCCAGTTTGTAGCAATTTGTTTCAGCAACCTTAGGAAACTGATGTACTAATAGTTTGATGTGTGGGTTCCAGAGCTCACAAACATTAATATCCCACATATCTGGAAGACATATTTTCAGCATTTGCAGTAATGTAGAGAATATTCATAACCCTGGACTTGAGATGAAAAACCCTAGGTCTTAAAAAAAAAGAAAAGGAAAAAGAAAAAAAGGTGGGGCGCCTGGGTGGTTCAGTCGGTTAAGCATCTGACTTCAGCTCAGGTCATGATCTCACAGTTCCTGGGTTGGAGCCCCGCATCGGGCTCTGTGCTGACAGGTCAGAGCTTGGAGCCTGCTTCAGATTCTGTGTCTGCCTCTGTCTCTGCCCCGTCGTTGCTCATGGTCTGTTTCTCTCTGTCTCTCAAAACATGAATAAGCCTTAAAAATTTTTTTAATTGGGGAGCATCTGGGTGGCTCAGATGGTTAAACATCTGACTTTTAATTTCCGCTCAGGTCATGATCTCACTGTTCATTTCTTGAGATTGAGCCCTGTGTCAGGCTCTGTGCTGACCGTGCAAAGCCTAACTGGGATTGTCTCTCCTCCTCTCTCTCCACTCGGCCCCTCCCTTGTTCATGCTTTCTCTCTCAAAATAAAAAACAAACAAATAAATAAAACCTGGGCCTAAATCCTAACAATTCCTAGCTGTGTGAATATGCACACATTGCTAAGCTATCTGAACTTAGCTTTTAACATGTAAGGTTGCCAGATAAAGTAGAGGACATCCAGTTATATAAAAATTTGAGATAAACCACAAATCATTTTTAGTGTAAATCTGTCCCATTCAAGTATGTCCTAGGGCACATACTTACATTAAAAATGAACATTTATTTATTTACGTGAAATTCAACATTAACTGGAAGTTCTACAGTTTTGGTAAATCTGAAAATCCTACTCTCATGAAAATACAGTTAATAATATCTCACTTGTGCCCCTATTGCACAAATTAAAGGAAAAATTGTATGTGAAAATGCCTGTTACTTTTTAAGTGCTCAATAAATGTACATAATGATAAATCAGCAGAAATGCTCTCTGAAAGTCTGCAGAGAGAACACGGGCTATTTCAGAGAGGGGCTCACAGGACATCACTCAGACGCGCCTTATATCCAATTTTCGTGAGTATGATTTATCTAATTTAATTCGAATAAGAAGGCTGAGCAGGTTTTTGGTTTTTGTTTGCCTGTTTTTATATTTACCGGAGGCTCAGGTGGCTCATGACAGTTCATAAAATGGATTCAAGGGAGGGAGGTAGAAAGAAAATAAAAAATAAACTGACGTGGGAAAGAAAAACAACCGGAAGGAAATAAAAGCTGTTTGGTTCCTTCTCAGCCTGATTTAGAGGAAAAAGTTGGATGGATCTCTTCCTTCGACCCCTGGTAGGGGAGACAGAGTAAAATCCTAGGTAGCAGGTAACACACACACACACACACACACACACACACACCACACTACGTACATTCACAGTACATATATAATTATATATTTATGTCTGCTTTTTATAGTTTTCTGTATATCCTTTACTGTCAAATATATACAGTATATATTAATAATTAAATAGGTGTGTTTGTGTGTGTGTGTACATATATAATGCATACAGTTGGCAGTAAAAGTGTAAAGAACTATTATAAAAAGCAGACACAAATGCTTGGAATGCCATAGTTTGAGGTTAGTTAGTATAAGAGGAAAAGTAACCTTATATGAGCAAGAAACTTCAAGCATATCGTGGTTTCATCAATCATAGCACAGTGATTAATGACAATAATTATAGCTCCATGTCATTGGATAAAGGTTAACTTGTGTTTGTTATGCTGTCTTTGTGAGAGTGGGGCTGTGTATAGCATTTCAGAAATATTTCCCTCCCACACAAAGGGCTAAATAGGCTTAGGTACTACAAGAGTAAGCTTCACTCATCTAGACATTTAACTCTTCAGTTGATAAAATATTGGCATGTCTTTTAAGTGGCCATCGGGAGATATAAGGCCCTGATCTGAACATTTAATATAATGGTGGGACTTTCTAGTATTTCAGACCTTTTGGGAGTTCCTCAACTGGCAACTCAAGAATGGTTGCTTATTTACCTTGAAAGATAACTGGCCTGCAAGAAGTGTTTTGCATTACTAACTTCAAGTCAAAACAAATATATTGAGTAATTTATTGACCGATATTTAATAGAGAAAAGTAAAAACAATATAAGGCAAAGAAGAAAAGTCTCTTGAATCAAAGTCTACTGGAGTCACATTGTTCCCATCTCCAAATGCCATAATTCAATTCTAAATATGAAGACCCCTTCAATGGTTATTAACTATTGAATAAAAATGAAATAGAAAATATAGTCTCTCCACTCAAGAGCTTAGTAGAACAGAAAATACACATGCATGAGGCCATGTGGAATCAGAGAATATTAGCCCCATAAAAATGGAATTTTGTTCTTAAGTTTGCAATTTCCAAACTTATTTGACAGCAAAGCCTTTTTTTTTATTTCAAGAAATCTCTATGAATGTTGAGTAGAATACACTCTGAGAAACCTTGGAATAGCAGACATCTCCCACCATTGCTGGCCTCTGCTTAACCTTTCAACATCATCTCTGGTTTCTGATACCCAAAACATTTTGAACTTGAGATACTCACCTTTAAGGTTTTGGAAGCAATAGCTCTTCAAAGTGTGTGTGTATAAGCCAGGGAGTACACAAAATGTGTTGGGGAATTGGAAAAAAAAATCAGACTTTCTGTTTCCATTTATTTTTTTTAATTTTTTAAATGTTTATTTATTTTTGAAAGACAGATGAGCAGGGGAGGGGCAGAGCGAGAGGGAGACACAGAATCTAAGGCTAGCTCCAGACTCTGAGCTGTCAGCACAAAGCCCGACACAGGGCTCGAACTCATGAACCACATGATCATAACCTGAGCCGAAGTCAGATGCTTAGCGGACCCAGGCGCCCACCCCTTTGTTTCCATTTAATCTAAAAGTTAAAATAAATTAATTTTATAAATATCTATCATACAGATTAGCACTAGTACATACATATGTATATAAAACTGTAAATGATATGTATATAATGAGGGTCTACGCTCAACGCATTTTTCTCGAAAAGAGAGGGAGATTAAAAAAGAGAGCCCACTGCTTTAAAAGACTCCAAGGTGCCTTTTCTCTTGCTATCCCCATTGGTTTTGTTGCTGTTGTTGTTTACGTGTTCAACTATCCCATAGGACCACATGCTCCTTAAAACATCTTTGTATCCTCTTGAGCCATTATAGTATTAGGGATTCAATAAAGGTTTGTTGAATAAATGAACAAGTGAGTAAATGAATTCCCAAGCTTCGGTGGTTAATCTGAATCACACACAATGGAAACCTGAAAGAGCAAATCACCTTTCTGCCAATTTAGATTCCTTCTGTCAAATCCATGCTCTTACCCAGTCCAATATTCTTTACCTTGCATCTGACCATTTTGTTTTCAGAGCGAGTACCTGGACAATTTTCCCTGTATATCAATTTCTGTCTGGTCTTCAAAGTTTGGATTGATGAGAATGCAGAAAATAATCACAGCTAGACATTATATGCTATGGGAACATGTAAAATTATAATTATTTATTGAGGAAAAGATAATTAACTGACAGATGCCTTGCCCTAATTATAACACTCTGTCAATTACTTGGCCCCATTTATCAAGATCTCCAACTTCTCCTGATCATTTTGCTGCTCAAATTAGTAGGTAGAGGGGTATTTTTCCACTCCCTTCATTAGACTAATGCTCTTGTCTTCCTTGGAAGCTCAAAAATGATGGGAGAGTTTGTTTCACTGAATAGCACCTCTCCGGGCACTTTCCCACGTGAGAGAAAGGCTTGAGACATCTCTCAAGATTATCCCTATTTGCATACATCCAGATTGTTCTATATATGCCTTAATTGTACTGAGTTTTAAAAATCCCAAGTAAAGATCAAATCCAATTTTTCAAAATAAAGAAAGAGAAAGAAAGGTCAGCAGGAGAGATCTGTGTTAGGGCAAAGACTGACTATGGGCAAGGCCTGTCGAATATCACAAAATAAGAAGTGCCACCCATGTTTGTTTAGATCCTCCAGGATGGGAGACATGGATCCGTCATTGTTTGTCTTTAATTTGCCTGGAGGAAAAAGTATATGATTTTTCAAGGTCCTTTCACACTTCAGGGATGGGAACACTGGCCCTGTGTAAGGCCTGCCAAGGACACGAAAGAGACATGGTGGTGATGTTTACCTTGGTTTGCATTTTTTTTTATGGTGCCCAGACTGAAGAGAGGAGAGCTAGTTCTGTCTTGAATTATGACTTGGAGAAGGCATTGTGTTGTGGGTTGGTGAAATCACACCTAGAATACCAGAGTCAAGTTGGGGCATCACAGTCCCAGAAAGAAGGCAGTAGATGAACTGGAAGGAGTTCAGAGACAAGCAAAGAGAGTGATAAAGGTATTGGAAGACATGAGCTACATGGCAAGATTGATGCATCAGCCTATCACCCATGAGTACAGCTTGCCAGGGGCATGACTAAGATCAGGACATGATAATACACGAAAAACATAAACAACCAAGGAGTAGGAAGATGGCTGGGTGGGAGGTGCTCCTAACTTACACAGCTGAATAATTAAGAGGTTCAAGGGCGAGAAAGGAAGGGTTAGTCTCAAAATCAGGAAACTGTGCTTGCAAAGGGCTTAATGAAACTGATTTTATGAGCCAATGTTACTTGATTGTTCTTATGCTAGAAAAGGAAGGGAAAAAATAAAACAAAACAAAACAGAGCCCTGGGGAGTGGTGAGTAAACCCTCAATGACCATGCCTTCCTGGGACAGTCTTCAGAGGGAATCCGCCCCGTAAAACAGAACCAACCAGGATTACTTCTTGTAAATATAATGTTGTTGCCAAATCTTCCATGAACTACTAGGGGCAGAGTACATAAAAACATCTGACATTTTTATATAACCCTTTCTTACAGGTATATAAAACAGTTGACATAAACATTTGAGGAAATGTAAGGAACTGAAGTGTCATAATTCATCATTCTTTGTAGTACTGCTTGTTCCATAAAAATTGTTTGAATCTCCTCTTCTCAGTTTCTTCTTCTATAAAATAAGTGCCTGGGATGAGACAATCTACAAATTCTCATTCGATTAGAAAAGCTTCCAAGTTACAGTTCTAAGTCACTTACCTTTTTAAAACAAGTACTAATGTTACAAAACACACTTTCAACAAATAGTTCTTTCTCTTTTTCTCTCCTCCAGATACCCTTATAACCCAGTAGCCCAGTGGTCAGCAAAATGCGCCCCCCTTTTTTAAAGCAAAATGGCTTTTGTAAAAACCTTATTAGGCTACCCACGCCCCATGGACTCTCTGACCATTAGCCATTGACAAACACAGATGAGTGGTCATGGCTGTGCTCCAATACAATTTTATTTATGGACACTGATTTGAACCTCATATCACTTTCAAGGGTCATAAACTATCGCTCTTCTTTTGATTTCTTCCAAGCATTTAAAAATGTTAAAAATATTTTTAGCTCAAGATCAGTACAGAGGCAGGCTGCATGGGCTGGCTTTTTCTAACCTCGTCAAATATAAGAGTAGTATTTTCCATTTTATTTTCTCTTGAATTATTTATTATACAATTAAGCCATTTTTTATTCCAAAGTTAACATATTAATATCTCTGAATAAAATGATGTTAGGGAGAAAAAGTCAGTGCTTCAGCCACAAATGGACCGACACATATTTATGAAAAGCAATGATAAGAACACTGAGGATGACAAGAAAAATATATCATTGTTATATGAAATTGCCCTGGGGGCCTCTGTAAATCACCGACTACTTTTACTTCACAGAAATAATCTGATAGTCCCCCCCCCCCCGCCAAAAAAGGACAATGAAATAACACATGAAAACGTTCTCTACCTGCTCCCTGCTTTTCTTTTTCAGATCTTCCCACAAGAAAAACAAAATTTCTCCTTTGGTACTGCAGAGAGAGGTACAGGAAATACAAATTCTTCTGCAGGCCACCAACACTTGCTTTTTGAACATTTAAGCCAGGCAAGCATCCTTTCTGCAGGCTAGGCGATCAGTCGACGGAGCAGTAGGCAATTCCTTTTACATCTGAGTCACTAGGATATAGATGAAATGTTACCAAAATATGAAAATTCAAGCAAATCACAGCAAAAATCAATCAGAATGTCTGTCAGAGTGGGTAGTTTGGAGCACTGTGAAAATAAGCCATAATCTCAAAATGCACCCAGAGTGCAAATGGTCATCTCAATAGAATTGTTTCTTGAAAAGCAATGCCTTCAGCTCTGATGATGTCTCGTAGGTGCAGCAGGCGAAATATTCATCTTGCTTTCTCTAGTAGAGAAAAAGGCTGCTTTGGTTTCCGGTGCTGTGAATTCACCTGAATTTAAAAAAAAAAATGCATACAAGTGGATGCATGCATACCTTTGCAGTTAGAGATTATTTTCCTTTTCGGCTTTATGCAATTTAGTAAAAATAACTTAGGACTTCACAGCTGCAAATTTCAGTCCGATCTATAGGAGTAGTTTTATGTGTTTCGATGTCTTTTAATAGGGTTCACAGCATCAAAGATGGTAACATTTAATAAAGTCAATAAATAACAGCATTATGGTCTTGAATGTATACGTTGCAAAAAGGTAACAAATTCACCCCCGGTGGGAGAAAATATTTTAGAGCATTAAAGAAAAAAGAAGAAAGAAAAGCATCTACATTTTACCAATTATTAGGCCAGCTGAATTGTTGCCATTTCCCAAATCTTATGAAGCAATAAGAATTTATAATAAAAGAATATTGGCTCTGCCAGCCAGTTGCTGAGTTTGATCACTGCCACTGGCTTCACTGTCTATTCCGGACCGCTACAGGTAGTCTGTAATAAAACGAGGAAATATTGTCAATCCTGAAGAAAAATGCATACTAATTCCAATAAATGAATATGCAGGATGAAATAAAACTTGATTAATTCCCAGATCTCTCGGAAAATTAAAGAGGAAAACACATAAATGTGAAGGCATCCTGAGGTTGAAGAATGAATGAAATTGGCTGACAGAAACTGTGTCACCACGAGAAAGTATCCGAAAAAGCAGGGATCCCAAAAGAACGAAATTCACCAATATGAAAGATCAAATAATATGAATCTTCGATCTCCTGTTATGTGTCTGGATAATCAGGGCCAGTACTGATGAAGATTGTAGTAGAAATAAAGCTTAGACTCGTGATGTTTAAAATCATGGACTCAGGATCCTATCTGTATTCAAAACCAAGCTCTGCTACTCACCAGCTGTGTGTCCTTGGGCAAGTTACTTAACCTCTCTGTGCCTTAATTTCTTCATCTGTAAATGACAGGAGGACCTCAGAAAGTTAGAATGAGGACTTCTTGAGTTAATATTCGTAAAATACTTAGAATATTACCTGACTGAGAGTAAAACTAAAAAAAAGTGTCTGACAATGAAATAGAAGTTTATCTTTTTTGACCTTTTACAGGGTCTCCTCTGTTTGGTAGCCATAGCTCCCGGTGTTCATCTGGGTCCTTGTGCCTGCACGACTCCTTCCACAGGCAGCTGCAGACCCCAGCCTACTCCCTCACCCATTCACTTTCCTCCCCTCTCATCCAGCCTCACTCTTCCCATATCAGCTTGCTAAATCAGAGAAGCTACTAATAATAACTAACATCTTTGAAGTATGTGGACTGTGCTCTGGGAACAATGCCAAGTTCTTCCCATGGAGCATCTCATTGAATTAAATTTAAACCTGAGTAAAGGGGTAAGGACCCTTTATTATCTTAGTGCCAAAGAACACGATTCTTGTAAAGTTGAGTCAAGACCACAGGGTCTGGAAACCCAAGCAGCAGACACGCATGCACGTGGGCACACACGCCGGGTCTGAGGGACCCAGGTCAGCCCTCTCTGTCACCATCAGACAGGGGCCTCTGTGGAAACTCTCACCGTTCTTGGTCCCCCCACACATTTTAACAAGGGCCTCTGCAAAAAGAAATAACCACAAGTAATTAATTAATTAAAAATAAAACAAAAATAATTAAATTATTAACGAATTCACTAATTAACCAATTTAAAACAACAACAACTAAGGCTTCTGCAGATCATAGCTAAAGTTCAAATTTCACTTCCTAACAAAAGAATGGGTTCCCTGCACAGCTCCAATCACGTGTGTGCCTCTTTTTCTCACGTCCTCTGAGGAGCCCGCCGACTTTTACAGAGTTAGGGTCCATGTGTCATGGGGCAGGAGCTAAGAAGGGTGTTTCCTTCCCTCTTAGTGGAGGCAAGACCTGTTTTAGCCATAAATTTCAGAGTACTTTGGCTTGTTTCCTCAACATGAGACTATACATCAAGCAGAAGTATGTGAACGCATGCGTGTTGGGGATTGGGAGGTGAGGGAATCATTCTTCTAATAAGGAAAAGATTTGAGGTTTTCAAAGAAGCAATGAGGGGTCTCTAACTCCCCTCCCTCTACCCCATCCTCACCCTGGGGAATCTATGCAGATAAAGAAACACTGACCTATTAAAATCTGAGGAGGAAACGTAATATGGATATATATGGATGTATATATTCATATATATTATATATTTCATATTTTGATATCTTCTATAGAAATATCATGTGTAAAAAGATATATATGTATATATATCTTTCACAGTTAACTGTGTATTTCTTATTGAATATCTCCCTCATAAGATTTAGCTTTATCACATGAAAATAAAACCACTACTTCCTTGTGGAGCGTTCTCCATTATTTAAACTCCCTTCACAAGGAGAAAAAGCAGATGCCCTGGTTTTCGGGCAAGGAAGTCACTAGTTGCTGAGGGGAAGAGGGACAGACCGTCGCAAGGTTGGATGAGTGAATATGCTTAGGAAGTCAAGTGAGTGACAGTCCACACTCTTCATGTGTGACCATTTTTCTAATCTCTGCATTTTCAGGTTTTGAAGTTCCTCAACTCTTCCCAATGTCACTGTACGCTATAAAATCCTACAGCTCATAAATTCCATTTAAATTTGGAAATGACTTCTCAGGCATGAATCATGAGACAGATAATATCAAAAGAGAAAGCCAAGGAAATGCATAGGACTCTCCGCCTCCCCGACCAAGACGCTACCCTGCAGAGGCCACTCACTACAGGTCGCCATATACAAATGCGCCCAGCTGACCCAGTTTTATTTTCCTGCATTACTAATCAGTCATTTGCCTATAATTCATCACAGCATGTTTAATTTTAAAATTAATTCCCCAGCTAATTTTAAGATTTATGACCAAGTCTTTGTCTCAAAAGCTTGACTACGTTATGAAAAAAAACTCAGTTGAAAAATAATTAATCTGGGGTTTGAAACTGTCTTCACATTGGGTTTGGAGGAGTGCATTATCAGTCCAATAAACTGGGTCTAATTTTCAAATAAATTAGAAGAAGAAAAAAACAGATAGGCAATCGTATTACGTTTCCAGCAGGTCAAATCCTCAAGAGGCCAAACATGCCTTTAATTCTGGAAGAAAAATCACCTGCACCAAGAAGGAACCTGAAGAGAAGAATGACCATGATTTAAGTGTCTCCAACCTATCATTATGTGTGGTCTCTGGGGAAGGCAGAGTCAACTACATTTTATGAGGAGATGAGGAAATTGAGGCACAGAGCCATGATCTAAGCTGCCCAAGGACACACACCTGGAGGGGTCTGTGATCCCCCTCCCTCGCCCTCCCTCCTTCTGCTCCATTGCATGCTCACAGGCCCATTTTGGGGGATCCAAGAATAGGCTAAGCTCTTTCTTACTTACGGACTTTTTGCACTCTTCCCTTCTCTTGCCAGCCTTCTCTTGGCTCCTTCTCATTCTTTGGTCTCAGCTTAGATTCCTTGAAACCTTCCATGATTCCTCCATCTGAAAATAGAGCTCTCTCCTATTTGTCCTCAGCCTGCTGGCTTTTTGCTTCAAGCAGTTGACTTTAAATAGATAGAAAGATAGATAGATAGATAGATAGATAGATAGATAGATAGATAGATAGCTAGCTAGCTTTACTTAAATGTTTTCTGCCTTCCTCCTTCATTCACTCACTAGAATGAAAACTTCAAAGGACCAAGACCCTTCTTTTCAATCAACTCCATTGTACAGCCAGCCTCTGTCATGATACCCAATACATTAAAGGCTCTCAGTATTTTTTTAATGGATAAAGGGAAAGAAAAAAGGAGGAAAGGTCAGAGTGGTAGATGGGAAAGAGGGACTCAGCCCAAATGCTGTGCTTCTGGAATATTGGATTTGAACATCCCTCTGTCCTAGATGGAGAGAGCAGCTGGGACCCTTTGTAGCAGATAAAAAACTCAGCCATGAGGAGCGAGAAATGTGTGATTTCAAAACAGGTATAAACCACCACCGGCAAGGGCCAACGGGCAAGGTCTAGGGATTTGCTGCTAGCCAGAGCTTAACCTGAAGACCTGTCCTTGGCCCTGTGGAACCTCCCCTGACAGCCAGATGACAGATGCTGGTGTGTCTCTACCCAATGATCCATTTGCTTTGTTTGGGGTGTTCAAGCTCCACCTTTGCATGATTTCTTTCCTTGAATGGTTTTCTTCACTTATCGTCTTTCATCCTCTCTCCTCTTTATTGCTGAGTTTTTTTAAAGATGTTCATTTTTACCAGTTTCCCATAATTATATTAAACAGCATAATTTTAGTGTATCATGCTTTATTATTCTCTCTATATTTGACTTAGGATTTTTTTTTCTATTGAAACTATTTATAACCTTGATTTTTTTTTTCCCTCTCCAGATCCTTGCTTGTGTTATTCAGCTCAGGCTGCCATAACAAAATACCATAGATGGGGTAGTTTAAACAATAGAAATGTATTTCTTACACAATTCTGCAGACTCCGAGTCTGAGACAAAAGTGCCAGCATGGCTGGGATCTGGTGGGAGCTGGCTTCCAGGCTTGTAGACGGCCACTCCCTCACTCTGTCCTCGTGGAAGGAAGAGAGAAACAGACTCAAATATATTCCCTTTAAAATCTGAAAAAAAACAACCACTTGAAAAAAATACAACCAACCACTGTGCACTGTGAGATATATGTATATGTGTATGTATATATGTATATATATATGTTTATATATGTGTGTATGTGTGTGTGTGTGTGTGTATATATATATATGTAATTATGTCTCCCAGTTTCCTTCTCTCCCCTCACCTCCTATCCCCTTCCCCAGGAGCTATATAGTTACTTTTTTTTTTTTTTTATCAACTAACAGTTGGTTCTATAGACTTATTATCAGAAGGGACTCAGTCCACTTTTCAAAGGCTCTTGAGATATCTGAAGATTAGAATATTCACATATCAAGTGAGAAAAACATTCCTTTGATGCCTTTCCAGGTCATTCTATATGGCTACCACTGTGTTTGAATCATGAAATTATGACAAGAGGGGGGAAATAACTCAGAGAGATAAGTATTCTGGTTCCTTACACTGTGCTTTTCACCACAGAAAATTTTCCCCACCTTTTTAAATGTTTATTTTATTTTTGAGAGAGCGCACGTGCAGGGGAGGGGCAGAGGGGGAGTGGGGCAGAGAGGAAGTGGCCTGAGAGGTAGTGGACAGTGGATCTGAAGCAGGCTCCACACAGTGAGAACCTGATGTGGGGCTCTAACTCACAAGCCATGAGATCATGACCAAAGCCAAACTCAGACAGTCAACCAGCTGAGCCGCCCAGGTGCTCCTCACCAGGGAAATGTTTTAAGAAACTTTAAGTATTGCAACAGTTGTACCCCTACATGGCATCCATCTATAGATTATAATGTTAACCAGACAATTCCTGACTGATACAAAGTTTCTGACTTTTTGATAAAAATGGAGATTTTTTTAAAGTTAAAGACAATAAAATTCAGACTAACGAGGTGTCTTGTGTTTAATAGATACATAACATAAATGTGGAATTGATTAAATACTTTTTTAAGCCATTTCACTAACCAAATATGAGCAACCAAAGAGGTAATAGAATTCATCTGGCCCAAAGAAATAGCTCCATTAATATGGCTAAAGCACAAACCATTAATCCCATGGGGTATTGAATTTATGAAGAGGTACAGATTATGTAAAAGTAGAGAATATATCCTACTGTGTTTTATTTTGCCTTACATTTGCTTCATCATTAAGCATTTTGATAAACATAACAATAGAAATGGTTAAACCTAATTTCACAAACAACTAACAAAATAAACCATCTTGTTAATGATGAATGTACCATACCAGTGTTTTAACATTATAAATAAAAATGAGGTTTTTTTCCCTTCCAAACACAAAACTGGATGAAAAGTAAAAATTTAATTCACCTGAGACTTGGAGGTGATGGACTTTAAATAAACATCTGGATTTTCTTCTAACTAAATGCATTAGTTGCCTTTAAACCACATATAATGAATAGATCTAAAGAAGTTTTAAGACTATAGGAAACAGGAGGGTTTATATAAAGATGATTAAAAAAAAATGAGACCCATTTTTTTTGTGTGTTCTAAAAGCTTACTCTGAAAACAATTTAAAAATAAAGATTTTTAAAAGTACCTTCCGCATCCATGGAACATACGTACAACAGGTTTCAAATTTCAGCCTCCAGCCAAAAACTGCCCCATGATCTTTGGAAACAAACCTGAACTTGCTAAGCTTCAGGTTTCTTATCTATAAGATAATAATAGTATCTTCCACATAGATTTGGGAAGATTAAAAGAGATAATAGAGTTTGGGCATGCATCTGACACACTGTAAGTGTCTGGTACCTTCTGACAGCTATCTTTGTCATTATCTTTATCATTATCAGCTCCTAGCATTCTATTTGGCTTGTTAAAAATTAGGTATTTTTACTCAATATCATGCAACTTCCCATCTTATCTTTTAAAGAGTATGATGGTCTCCCCTATGACCCAGCAATAGCACTACTAGGGATTTACCCAAGAGATACAGAAGTGCTGATGCATAGGGGCACATGTACCCCAATGTTTATAGCAGCACTGTCAACAATAGCCAAAACATGGAAAGAGCCTAAATGTCCAACAACTGATGAATGGATTCAGAAGATGTGGTTTATCTGTACGATGGAATGCTACATGGTAATGAGAAAGAATGAAATCTGGCCATTCATGGCAATGTGGATGGACCTCGTGGGTGTCATGGTAAGTGAAATAAGTCAGGCAGAGAAAGACAGATACTATATGTTTTCACTCATAAGTCTAATAGGAGAAACCTGACAGAGGATCATAGGGAGGGGAAGGGGGAGAAAAAATTAGGGAGAAGGAGGGAGGCAAATCATGAGAGACCCTTGAATACTGAAAACAAACTGAGGGCTGAAGGAGGAGGGAGAAAGGGGAAGGGGGAAGGTGGTCATGGAGGAGGGCATTTATGGGGAAGAGAACTGGGTGTTATGTGGAAACCAACTTGACAATAAACTATTAAAAAAATAAAATAAAGAGTATGATGGTGGTTTACAATGGGCAGATGAACAGACTGTTTGAACAGCCATAAGGAAATCTTTTTTTTTAATTTATTTTTTGTTTATTTTTGAGACAGAGCACTAGTGCAGGAGGGGCAGAGAGAAAGGGAGGCATAGAATCTGAAACAGGCTCCAGGCTCTGATCTCTCAGAACAGAATCCAACATGGGGCTCAAACCCACAAACCATGAGATCATGGCCTGTGTGAAAGTTGTACGCTTAACCAACTAAGCCACTGATGGCCCGGCCATAGGAAGTCTTGAATGCTACTCCTATGTGCAGACAGAAGTATTTAGAAGAGGGAAAATATAGGGGCAACAGGAGGAAAGCAATGATGAGATGTGTTAGTAATTTTATATCAAATTAGAAAACCTTTTCTAATTCATAGTAGTGAATTGATGTACAGTCTGCAAACACTGCCTATATTTTTATGCTCAGCATCCTGGACTTTCTTTTCCCATTTACAAAGGAGTAAAGACTGAAAGAATAAATGGTACAGTCGGCTTGTTCCCGATGGGGCCACATTAAGCTCTCAAGAAGAGCCTGCAAGAGGTCTTTGAATCCTTACCCAGTTGTGCAGGTTTATAAATCCTTAGGGATTAGCTACTCATTGACGACTAAGCCTGGGAAATGTCTTGCATTTGGTACCAGTTCCTGTTAATAAATGTTAAAATACTTATCTATAAAATTCGGTGCTGATTAGACACAAATCCTGAGCAAACTAAAATCCAATTCTAAGAGCAGCTTTCAAGTTTGGGAGGTTGTCTATTTCATGAAAGCGCAAGGAGAAGCATTGATTGTAAAGCACATTTAAATATAAAGACTCCATGGAGCATTCAATACTTCCTTATGTGCATTTTCAGTAGGAAAAAAAAATAGGTCTTTCATGAACAACAATCTCCAACTACTCCATTCCACTCAGAATTCATAATTATGCTTAATCTGCAGCTCCCTTTGGCTCGCTTACAGGTCCTGTTGGCAGGTAGTGAATGCAAAATCATTTTAATGGGGGGTTCTCTGGAATGGAGCAAAACTTTTGAGCCTTTACCATTTCACAATGGAGTATGGCCAGCTGTTGGACACCCTGAGCCCACGGCCACAGATCCCCCAAAGTGGCCATAAACATGGTCAGCTTCAAATCAGCAACTTGGAAAGAAAGAGGCTGCCTCCGAGCAAAGAATGACTCCAGCCTGAGAGTGGGAAGCGAGCTAAGGTATGGGAGCCTCAGCAACAAAGCCAGATAGGAAAGCTCTTCTGTGATAGGACCATGCCAGTGTGGGTGTAACCCTGTCGGCTTGCCTTCTGGCCGAGGGCTGCCCCTAAGGGAGCATGCTCAGGAGAGTGAGGCCCTGGGAGGTAGGAGACGCTTGCCCCCTCAAAGGGCCCATTCAGAGCCGCACTGTCTCCACCACCGTCTCCACCACCGTCTCCACCACGTCCGAGGAGCTGCCAAGCCGGCTCCAGTTACTAGTCTATTCGAGTACCTTAAAGGTATGGTTCCAGATGAACCAGTCTGGGAGCAAAAAAAGAAAGCATTTCTAATTGTGTGTGTGTGTGTGTGTGTGTGTGTGTGTTACACACAACATTTCATATATATGCATATTTTATTTTATATTTAAAATAAATTTGAAGGGGTCTTAATGTTACTAACTCCAAAGAAAATGTTCTGTTTTTATCACAATCATTCACTCACACATTCATCTGCTCATTCGTGTAAACAAATATTGTTGAGTGTCTAGGACATCCAATTATATATCATCTGTTCTTTTTTTTATTTTAAATAAAACTATTATCAAAGAGAAATTTCTTATCTTTGTTTTGACTCATTCTCAAGCTGCCAGCATTTTATAAAGGCATTCCACGTTGTACTTTTATCTTTCTTTTGGAAAAAATATTTTTAGGAACAAAATATATTATTTTTCACTTGTGATTTCAGCAGTTCCTTAATCCTATATATATCCTATATATAATCACATGTGTGTATATATATATATACACATACACATGTATATATATATATATATATATACATACACATATATTTATTCATTAACAAAATTATTTATTAAACACATGTGATCACCTGTGATATGCTGGGCTCTGGACTAAATGCTGAGTATGGAAAAAGGATTAGAACACTGCCAGACCTCCAGAAACTCTCCCGGTAAATGGGAAAGCATGCCTGTCAATGAGTTTGATGCTGCATGCTGTTAAATTCTCGAACAGTAGTGTGCATTAGCCATGACAAAACCCCCCAAAAAACTGACCATTCTCACCAATTTATAAGATTCTATAGAACATATCTTTATCTATCTGTTATGCTTTAATTTTAAACAAAACTAATGTGCCTCTGAATGTGCAGTTAGCATCTCTATGTTATTGTGATGAAGCCCCATAATTGAGTCTTTATTAGTAGGGCTCAAAGAGTATTAAGTGGGCAATAACCAGTCTCCAATTTGGAGCCACGGAGCTCTGGATTGTTCTGAGGGGAAGTCCAGAGAGCACGACTCCAACATGTACATTTGTACGTAGAAAACCTGAGGACCTCACAGCAAGAGGGAAGATGTCTAGGATAATTTGCTTGGATCCTTAGGCACCTTTAGATTCTAGAGAGACCCGAGCAGTTCAATATTTAATTAAAAGGAAAAGAAGAAAACCTCAGATCATGATAGCTCATTTTAAATAACCCCAGGAAACTTATAAAAAAGAACAAGTTGAAAGGAGATCACAAGTGAACACTTTTTCATTACAAGGAACATTTATTAAATATTCTTAAGATCTAGAATATTTTTGTAATAATAGCTGTCTAGAGGATATAGCCCCTACCACACCACACACACACACACACGCACACAATGCTGAAAAACTGTCACCCATCAATGGCAGTAAAATCCACTACCATACCATTTTAGATGGTGGTTGTTAACTTGTCTCTGGGGCCCTTGTTTGTTTATGCTTTTGTTCAACAAATATTTACTGAATATCAGTTTTGTGCCAGGCACTGTGCTTGTAGCTCTCAAGAAGTTCACAGTTAAATGGGAGAGTCAGAAGTAATTTGTGTTGAACAAATAAAATATGGACAGTAGAAAAAGTTAAGATAATAAAAATACAAAATGCCGATCAGTTTTACTTAATAATAGTAAAGACACTGAATAAAATAAGAATCTAACAGTCTACTTTGGTATAAATAAATAAAGGAAAAGGAAAGTAAAAGGTGACTCACTTTAGGTGAGACAGAAAAAGGGTAGCAGGCATGTACTTATCCCCCAACATCAAGAGCAGGAGAGCGTGGTAAATGGGGCCCACCTGAATTCTGGTGTTTCTGCATTTGCTTAGAATGAGTTCAAAATGTGCAAAATGATCTTCCATTGCAACTACTTCCTTCTGCAACTCCTACCTTTCCATTGATTCTATCCCAACAAGTCCGAACGGAGTTCTTGACTGTGAAGTCTCAGGAATCAGAGAAAAACTCAGTAGAATCTAAACATTGGCTCAGTTTTATACAGGTTTCAAAAAATCTCTTTCAAAAATGGAGGTGCTGTCATCTCTTCTCCATCACTACTTCACTAAGGCATGCCTCGCTCTTCTCCCCATGATCTACTATTCAAAAGGATTCAGGCTGCATCTTGCTTTTACTTTCCTGGAATATCCTCTCCTCAAGGTTCACACTGACCTTACAAGACTAAGACTAATCTCTCTCAGTAGTGTTGCTACCAGCCTGTTGACTACTGGAGCCCTTCAACATTTCCACTCTTTTTCCTAAGCACAATTCGTACAGTGTAAGAAGGTCTTCACTCACTACCGGGCTGCCTCCCTGAGGATCCCATTTTATAGCTTGTTTGCCCCACATCCTGCACTCACTTGGTAGCACTGCTGAATCACAAATACTGTTCTTAAATAGTCAGCAAAACCACAACTTGTCTGATTGCCTGTTGCTCTTTGCTTTGGTCTACCAAAGAACCGGGGCTGGAATTTATGTTTCTCTCAACTGCTAGCGGATGCTATCCTGACATCCAGGACTGGGATTCTCTTCGCTTCTCCTCTGCAGTGCTACCATTTTCTTTTCTCTATCTGTTTCCCTCTTCTTGACCCTCTCAGAAGGAACTTTTCCTTACCAGTCTAGGTAGCTTTTGTAGCAATGACTAAAATATATACAATATTATATATACAATATCATTTGTTCACCACAATACTGATGCGAACCTCTGGGTCCTTCTAATCTCATCTACTGTCATTCTCCCTCTCACCTAACACATTTAAGCCACACTAGCTTGGGGTGCCTGGGTGGCTCAGTCAGTTAAGCATCCGGCTTTGGCTCAAGTCTTGATCTCACAGTTCATGAGTTCGAGACCTGCATTGGGCGCTGTGCTAATAGCTAGCTCAGAGCCTGGAGCCTGTTTTTGGATTCTGTGTCTCCCTCTTTCTCTGACACTCCCCTGCTCATGCTGTCTTTCTTTCAAATGTAAATTTTAAAAAACATTAAAAATTAAAAAAAAATAAACCATACTGGCAGTCTTTATGATCCTTAAAGATGGTCAGATATCCCTACCTTTGCTTCTTGCACTGCTTGGTCTCTCTGTTCTTCCCACCTACAATTCCCAGCTCTGCATGACTGCCCTCTTCTTGTCTTTAGAATCTTAGCTGGAAAGATTTAAAAGCTGCTCGTTTTGCAACTGGAAATGTAAACGATGAGCCTGGAAAACTTTATGGAGCCAGAAAGTAAGGAAGTACTCAAATGAGGGGAACATCTCCAAAAGGCACAAGGCCTACAGTGAAGGAGCTCCGGCGGGCCAAATCTGGGACATTCCGGTCATCAAAATAAATAATAATGGTTAATTATTATAATCCAATCAGTGACATAAGAATCCTATTGATATAAATAAATCAATAAAGGAGAGGGGGAAGCAAATTAGGAAACATAGAAAAAATGGTAAAATTAGAAAATTGCCATTTGGAAATTACCATAATTAAAACTGATTCAGGCAAGAATCATAGGAACTATGATTAAAGAACTAGTGAGTGAAAGTTTAAGAGGTAAGGATATTTACAGAGTATCTCCTTATAAGATGCTTACAATTATAAATTTTATAGTAATGAAACATGGTATATATACCTTAATCCAGTGAACAAATTAACATGACTAGCAGTAGGCTATAGACACCATGTGCCTCTCGATATCATGTCCAGCATTGCTTCCATGGTGTTCCTACCAAAAGTGCATAATCTCAGTCTAACCATGTGGAAACTGAAGGAGTTCTATAAAAAGATTGGCGTCTATTCTTTAAAACCACCAAGGTCATGAAATATAGGAAAGACTGAGAAATTATTCCAAATTAAAGAACACTAATGGGAAATGACAGTTGAATGCCACATATGATCTAGAGTTTTAGTTTTCTAAATGAAAAATGGAAAATTCATCAAAAGTGAATAACGTCTATAGATTAGGCAATAATATTATATTAATGCTAGTTTCCTGATTTTTATAATTATGGTGTGTCTTTGTAAGGGGGTGCACTTCCTTTTAAGAAATTTAAAGTCAAGTGTTTACAAATAATGGGGCATCATATCTGCATTTTGCTCTAAAATGAAAAAGTAGGCAGTAACACTAACACGTGTGTGTGTGTGTGCAAGAGAGAGAGAAAGCCAATGTGCTAAAATGTTAATATTGGTGAATCTCGTAAATAGTATTTACTAGTCTTGGAACATTTCTATAGGCCCGAAATTGTATGAAAACAAAAGATTCAAGCACACACACACACACACACACACACACACACACACACAAGTTCCTCCCTGGCCACCCAGTCGTTCTATATCATTCTATTTTGACTTTCTGTATTCCACCTGTTCATATGGTTTGACATGACTCCTGATTTTTGCAATTAGTTTGTCCATACATTTCTTGCCTTCCCTAATTGAATGTAAGCTCCCTGAGGGCAAGGAACTTGAATGTCTTAGATTAGTATAATCTAGAGCTAAAACAATCTACTTCTGCCTCCAAGTTCCCTTAACTGTCATTCTATTTGCCTTTGTCATCCTGAGCTAAGCCAACCTCATGTCTTACATGGAAAAAGGTAAGGATCTTCTAAGTGGGTCTCACTTCCTTTTTTGGGGGGGAGGGGTACTCATTCCCAATAAGGGGACCTAATTCAGCACTGTTTTTTCTTCAAAAAGTATCTGCTTGGCCTCTAAGGGCATCTATATCCATAATTTCTGATCTTTCCAAGAGCATAAAGACACTGAATTGAATCTGGTTGTCTAAACTTGCTGCTGAGGCAGCCTCTCAGCATTAGGAGGCCTCTCCACCACGGGCACTGAGCCAGCCTGGTCCTCCACAGAGCACGCTATCCTGGGGCCCATCATCTAGTGACACAAAGCTGATATCCCAGTCTACTTCTGGCTCTGGCCAAGTCACTTCCTCTGTAGCACCTACTTCCGTTCTTACCCTAGCATGGTTTACATACCAATTAGTAGCAATAGTAATTACTTACCAATGTAAATCAGATTTTAATAATTCCTTTAAAAATTCTATGGCTTTCCTTTAGATTTAGCATAAAATCCAAAATCCTTACCATGGCTTTCTCTTAGATATCCTTTTCTGCCATTCTCCCCCTTTTTGGCTCAGAATCACTTAAGTTGCTATTTCCTGTGCCTTGAACATTTTTCTCACATTATCCCCCAAACATTCATGTCCTTGCTCAAATGTCCCCTCCGATATCCTCTATTATCTATTTTAAAGGGCTTTCCCCTCCTTGCCCCATTAGCCCTTGCCCTTTAATTTGAATCATTTCAGAGTAAGTTACCCTTTACCTCTAAACACCTTCTTTCTTATTATTATCTGAAATGGAATTTAATTTATATTTATATGCCTGTTTTCCTCTCCTATGAGAAAAGTAAGTGGGGTCAGAACAGGAGTTTTATCAGAATGCTCATAACTTTATCCCTCATTCTAGGCATATATTAGGTGATCGATTAATTTGTACATGATATTGTGATTTACAAGTAAAATATGATTTGGTCATTCAGATGACCAAAATATATTTCTCATATGCATTTGGTCTTCAACCATTCCTCCTGGATCATAGCTCCCAAGACTCTTGGATTTTGCTGAAAATGAGAGAATCTTTTGTTATAATATTTGGTTTTCTGTCCTCAGTTCCTGAAAACCTTTAAGGCCATAGAAGTGCAGTGGGTGTCTTGCTATTCCTAACAAACCCCTTTCCACTACAACTGGGTTTATGTTACTGAGTGAGGTGACTTTTGGAAAACACAGAAGAATGGGTGCCACTTGCTAGTGGAACCACCCATAAGTAGAGGGTTAGAACTTTCAGTCCTACCCTCTGATTTCCAAGGAGGAGAAAGAAGTTGGAGGTTGAACTGATCACCAACAGCCAATGATTTAATCACCTGTGCTTAGGTAATGAAGCCTGTATAAAAACTCAGAAAGAAGGGAAGCAGAACACTTTCAGGTACCCCTGTACCAGGCCCCAAGCTCCATGAGGACAGAAGCTCCTTTGTTCGACACCTCGCCCTGTGTATCTCTTTATGTGGTTCTTCATTTGTATCCTTTGACATCCTTTGTAATAAACCAGTAATCTAGGGAGTAAAGGGGTTTTTCTGAATTGTATGAGCCATTCTAGTCAATTAGTAGAATTCTAGGAGGGGGTCATGAGAACCTCTGGCTTATGGCCAGTCGGTCAGAACCACATGTAACAACATGGGCGTGTGATTGGCATCTGAAGTACAGGGTAGTCTGAGAGGACAGAGCCTTTAACCTATGGAATCTGACATTAATCTCTGGGTAGATAGTATCATAATGGAGTTGAATTCTTAGACACCCTGCTGGTGTCCAAGAATTGCTTGTTGATGTAGGGAATCCTCTGCCCATTCCATGGAATGGGGTCCAGAAACTTAATATATTGTATTAAATAAATCAATATTTAATGCTTCCTGTAAATATAAGAGGAGGCTTATAAATAAACATAATTTTTAATAAAGCATTTTTATATTCATCATAGTAGAACCCCAATTTTTTATTAATGGGCTATAAATTTATTAATGGTAATCACAACTATTCTATGAGTTCTGCCCTGGTCCTATAATTGTGGGGTCACACTAGGTTGTCAGGCTTTCAAGGACCCATAGGGACCCTCAATCGATAGGTTTTGTTTGGTCAGAACTACCACCCTTTACCAGTCAACCTGGGCTCAGGGCAGCAAATGGTGGCCGCCTCAGCTTTGTGGTTTCCATTAATGCTCCAGCATCTCTCAGAATGTTCTTGGCATTATGTAAGAGGATTGTTATTTTTGTCTTCATGGTTTGGGAGGGCAAACATTGTTTCTGAGGAAAGCATTACAGTGACATGACTTTCTTAGAAAATAGCAGATCACATTATCATCTTTCTCAATTACTCTTTCAAAAATCTTTCCCATGTTGGTGAGGGTAGAAGAAAATGTGTGCTTATATTCAAACTGCTGCAATATTAGTGGGGGAATATGGAAAACAGCAGCACCTGAAAACCCTTAATTCCTTCCTGCCTCATTAATTCATTTTATGTACAAACGTATATCCAGATCTCACAGTCCTGCAGATGATCATGCAAATATACAATTACCTAATGAATCAGGATGGCTTTTTGGAAAGAGTCCAATTGTAGAGTCATGAAGATTTGGTTTCTTACTGTAGTTCTACTACTGTCCAGGTGACCTTGGATGAGTGACTTAATCTCTGGTCTTTTGATTTTTCAGAGATTTCAACTCCTGCCTCAGATGGATTTGGGGAGGATTAAAAGAGGAAACAGATGTATACCACCCAGCATGGAGTCTGACATATAGTCAACAACCATTGTTTAGAATACGTCTACTGCATTAGCCCAGCATGTAGTAAGAACTTGATAAACATTTGTGGGTGAATAGGGAAATTAATGCCTACAAAATGTGAACTATATATGCCTTCCCCTTGCCACTGTCCACACCCAGTCTATTTCCAAAATCCTCACAATAGTAACAATAATGTATTTTTAAAATTTATTAGTATGGATGATTTAAAATCACATTAATTTTACTCACATTCATTGCCAGAAAGGTTTTAGAGGTCGATTGGCTTATAGAGATAAAACAAACAAAAAGAAAATGAGATATTTCTATATAGTTCTGTTAGTAAAAACCTTATTTCAACTGGAAAGACCAATTCCCCGGCATATGGCTCTTCCAAGGGGGGAAAAAAGAAACTAATCCATTATTAAATTAAAGTGAGATTTTCAATCAATGTATAAATCTGGGACCATCCATCACAGTCACTTATTTTACTGAGTTGTTTGATGTCTGAAGACAACTTGCATAAACTGAACTGATACAGCAGGTCATTATATCAACTAACAAAAGCAATCATTCTTCCTAACCCCACTGTTTATGGCAGAGACTTATGGATATTCCCCAAAATTTATGTTTGCTTCTTTATCCCAGTCACACAGTTAGATTACATTTTCATTTTTTTGCAGTTAGAGGTAGGAGTTAACTAAACTCTAGCCAATAGGAAATGGAGAGAAATGAAAAACACCTCTTTCATTTGGGGTCCATAGCCCCACTACTTGCCTTCTATTTTTCCTTTCTTCTCTCTACTAGAATGGAGACAACCTCAGAGGGACCTTAGAAGCTTCATGTCAATGGCTATACTTCTGTAAGCCTGAGTTTCTGAATGACTTCATGGAGATGTGCCATTACACCAACTCATTCATCTGCCCTGTTTAATGAGAAAAAATAAACTATTGTATTCAGTCATTATACATTTGGGAGTCAGTTTGTCATAGAAGTTTTCCCGACATTGCAAACAAGTCACCTTTCCCCATCAATTATCCCTACAGAAATGAAAGAATTGTCAAATCAACCAATGTTAAAATGGGTACCCAACACACACATAATCTTTAAGTTGTCTTCATCTTAGAATTCCTTACCCTTAAAACATTTTCAGACTAATTATAGGAATTTTCCACAACTGTTTTGTTTTGTTCTCTCACATTTCATAGTGGCTCGATATATCTTGCATTCGACCTTACTTTAGTTAATGCTTAAATAAGTGATATTTATCTTCATTTCCACACTTCTACTCTAGATCTTCAATTATAAAACATAGTTATGTCTTTTAAAATGTTGCATCCAATACACATTTGAAAAATTTGCATTTCCTTCATTTATTCTATGTGAGGACGACTTGAGGGTAGGGTCAAAGTCTCTTATCTACTGTACCGGAACATGGTACAATGCCTAACATATACAGGACACTATGTAAATATTGCATTCCTTGCAATTAGAGAAACACAGTCATGGGAAATGCATTTTTATATTAACTCAAAATTTCTATGCTTTTGTCAGTCAATATTGTATATAAGTTTGCACAGCAACAAGGTAGGCTGTTTAATAAATGGGATAGTGGAAAAGAAATAAAAGAAATGACCTCTGCCTTAATGAGTTCCAAGAAAGCCACAAGATAACAGTGGTACCAAATTGGAGAATATGACCCCAGCAAGGGGGTTCTGCTGAACTCGGAAGACTCTGCCGTCTTCTGGTTTGTGCCTGGCCCATGTGCACACCTTGCTAGTTCTGGGGCTGTTCTGAAAGGCTATTTTAAGACTCAGCAGCCTGGAAGTCTTTTTTTCTTTTTAAGAAGCTTTTCTAAGCCTTTTTGTTACACAAAGAAAAAGCTGTTTCTCCAAAAATAAAGAGTTGCTGAAAGCCAGAAGCTTCTGATTTAACAGAAAACTCCAAACTCATCGATTTTAATCACACTAAGTTGGGAGATCTCAGGATCTTAGATTTTGTACATTTCTTAACATCCAGTGTTTTGGAGAATATTTAATTAAATCAGCTAACTTGGAAAAAAAATAGAGTCAAGGAGAAAATACAGAGAAATATCTTGAAGCTTACATAGAGGATTCTTTTATTCCTTGCAAACACTGTAGGTTCTTGGGTCTATAATCCAAGAAAAATTAGTTCATTCATCTTTACCCATATTCATAGATGTGCTTCTCATATTTTTACCTGCCTACACTAATTCATAACTGTCAATCAACTTTTAAAACCTTGATTGTCTTTAATGATGTTGGTGAGGTTAGCCAGCCATGTTAGAAAATCCTCCTAAAAATCATCGTATTTCCTTCAGTGTCAATGTTGTCCACCTAAATGGAATCCTATGTCCAAAATTATATTTGCTTACTTGCTACAAGTCAATATGAGGGGCCTTGTACTAGTTATGAAAACAATATTCACTTAAATACCACATGAAAGTCTTCAGCTAAAAGAATTGACCAATTTTAATCCCTGAATAATGTGTTTAAAGGTTTCTCATCCTTCTTGGCAGTTTTAGTAATTTTGTTTCCCCTTCTAATATGGAAGAAAAAAATTTGTGCTACCATTTGATACTTGTAAAATATTCTGAGTATTGTTCAGGAGCTCAAACTTGACTACAAAGGACCCACAGATCTACCCCAAGTGTATGAATTAATGACCACACATTGGAATGACAACATTTCCAGTCTGCTTTCAAAAGCAAAGATGATGACACATTATCTTTTATATATAAATTCATTTTTTAATTTTTTTGTTTGAAGAGTTTTAAATTTTACTTGTTTCTTAATCAATAACAAATACCAGTGTATAATTTAAAAACAAAATTAGATTTAATAGCTGTGGAATGAAACATTTTATTCCTACTCTATTTCTAATTTAGTTTCCCCACCTTCCAAGTACCCACTATTATTCATTTCTTGCATATCCTTCCAGATTTTGCTTAGGCATATACAAATGGATACAAAATAATGATTATGACTTCTGCAATTATGACATACACACTTCTCTATGTCCTCCTTATCCTTGGTAAAGAAAATCCTGTAAATGTTGCTCACAATGCCTGAAAAAGTCTCCTCCAGGTATCTTTAATAAGAATATTATTTAGAGAAGAAGAAAACTGTGAAAGATGAACACATAATATAAGGCAAAGACTTGGGGCGCCTGGGTGGCTCAGTCAGTCAAATGTCTGACTTTGGCTCAAGATGTAATCTCAGTTCCTGGGTTCGAGCCCTGCATTGGGCTCTCTGCTATCAATGCAGAGCCGGTCTCAGATCTTCTGTCCTCTTCTCTACCTCTCCCCCACTCACACTCCTTCTGTCTCTCAAAAATAAATAAACTTCCAAAAAAACAAGAAGGCAGTCACTAAAGTGAACAAAAATCTAATTGCAGGACAGAGGAGAAAAATGGCAACAATGAAGTTCTTCTACTTACTAGCTGCTGACTAACCTTGAATGAGTCGCTGACCTTAGGGTCATTTGTAAAATTAAAGTGGAAACAAGAAGCATATTTTTTAAAAGTCACTCAACAAATATTGAACAACCACTTTCCTACTGTGCACCAGCCCACGCTGAGGAAGACTGCAGTAGACTAGATGGAAAACCCCCTCTTCTTATGGAGATTCTATTCCAGTGGGAGGAGTTGAGTACTTGAAGTGGGTGGTGAGGGACGCTCCAGTGGAGACAATATTTTAGGTGGTTCATGAGGAGAAGTGTGGGGAGAAAACGCCTGGTGACAAGAACTGTAAATATTGAGGAGACAAATAAGCATGGCGGGAGTGCTTAGGCAAATCTCTAGGTCTCCTATATAGGGTCTTGTGGTTCATGGCAAGGAGCTGGATTCTTTTTGTTGTTTTTTTTTTTTTTTAATGTGATAGAAGACACATGGAAATTTCTGAAGAGGGAAACATGTTCTTCTTTCCTCTTCCATAGTGTTTGTAAGTGAACTCATCATTCTAACATTTTTGGTGATTGATTTTTGTGTGTGGAAGATTTTGAGTTGGAAAAGAAATCTAACCATCATCCCCTATCTCGTGGGGATCCCTCTGCTTGTTTTAGAAAATGTGGGGATCAAATAACATTTGAATCTTGGCATCTGCTATGATCAGTCTTTTTGACGATCAAAGTAACTCTCCTCTTCAGGTTTTTTTTTTTTTGTCAAGTTTTTATTTAAATTCTAGTTAGTTAACATACAGTGGAATATTAGTTTCAGGTGTAGAATTTAGTGATTCATTGCTTACATACAACACCCAGTGCTCATCACAGCAAGTGTCCTCCTTAGTACCCATCATCCATTTAACCCATCCCCCCCTCATCACCCCTCTCCCTTTCAGTTTTTTCACAGAAGGAAAATTAAAGAGTAAAATGTGGATTAACACGAATGTTTAATAAGCCCATGTCCTATTTCCTACCTATATTTATGGCCATAAGAAAGCTCAGTAATTCTCTAAGAATCGAGAGTCACGTTACTGAACAAGATCTCTTTAGAAAATCTAAACTTTTCTTTATTGCTACGTATTTCAGCAGAGAAAATATTTCTATGAAATAAAATGTATGTGTTTAAAATGCTTTACTGCTAGGAAAGGATAATTTTCAGTTTGCTGATACGATAGACACCACTGGAATATATTTACCATGTTGGGAACAAAGAGTTGGTTTCATACCTATGTCTGGAGTTACAGAGAATATTATGACATCCAGAGCAAAAGAACTGGAGGCATGAATTCACAGCAAGAGAATATTCAAGGCATTTCCTAAAAACAGGAGGTTTTATGTATCATCTGTGAATTTCTATTAATTTGATCATGATAAAATTACTTTCTGCCAACAGTTTAGTAACTAGAGGCACTAAAATTACTTAGGAATTATATATGTGCATATATGCTATATGTGTATATAATATATTATATATGTGTATATATATTATATATAGTCTTATATATTATTCAAAATATAAGATTATATCTTTAGGTAGAAGATAAATGGAATATAATGCATCATTCATATAGCAACATGATAGTGTAGACAGAGAAACCAATAATGTTCCTGACATCTGTAAAGCTGTGTATGTGTTCATTGATTGGAGCCCATATTTCCTGAGCACCTCATATGCCTATGCAGTATAGGAGGCACTGGGACACAGGGGTGAATAAAACAACCAAGGTCCCTATCATCGCTTCATGTATTACATTCTAGCAAAGCCATATGCTATTTATGTGCGATTTATTTTTCATGTGAACTACACATGCAAATTTGTCCTGTATTTCTTTTTCTTCCATACTTAAAATGAACATATTTTTAAAAAATAGTCATCATTCTATCCAACTTTAGTTAATGGCCTGAAATCTTTTAAGATCAAAAATATATGTAGGCTTATAATAGTTTACAAAAATTTTTTTAATTGAATAGTTTAAATATCTAATAATGCCCATGCAACAAGTGAGGTAAATCTGAATATCTTCAGCCTTTTTTCCCTTCTCTTTCATTTGTTTTTAATATATATGTAATATACCGTATATATTATATATGTAAATATTAAATATATATTACATATAATATATGTGTACCTTATATACATTATATAATACATTATATAAAATATATAATTATTTTAAAATATATTATAAATTAAATATAAATAATTATAAATTATAATTTATATAATGTAATTATTTTTAATATATATTATATAAAATAAGATAATTACTATTTTTATACCAGGTATGGAGAGCATAAAATTGAGTTTCTTAAGACAAGCTCTGTGTTCATGGATTTGTTGCAGTTCTAGAATCATATTGAAAAGTTGGGGGTTATTTATTTATTTTGGTAATACCTTGTTTACTATTCTTTCTTACTGTCACCCTTTTCCCAATGGTAGGATAAAAGAGAGGAGATCCAAAAGCTGTTTTGTTTGTTTAAAGAAAAAATACTCATCTCTCCCCATAATGATGAATTTTCTGGCCTCAGTCTAGATTATCCTACAAACAAAATGGTCAACCGATTCCAACTGGTAATATTTCTCTCTGATGCCTGGATTGGATCTCAATGTCACTTCATCAAAACTTCCCAAACCCTCGTTGACCTGTAGTAGGTGGTGGTCCCAGGTCATCAACACCCTCGACCCCATCTCAAGTCCCTATGTGGAGTACAGAGTTTCAGAGTCAAATTCCCATTTCCTAGGCCATTCCCATTCCTATCCCATTCCCGTTTCTGATATGACTTGATGTCATATTGAAGATACATAAAAATATAGGGGGAAAGGCAGGCTGACTTTTCCTCAGAATAGTTGAAACACTTAAATCTATGATATAAACCAGTACGGGCACCATCGAGAGTCACCTGACTGGAGGCTTCTCCTACATGCAAACCAGAAATGGAATGCTTAATCAGAGGCATGTCTTCATTTAAACACTTTCCCAGATGGCCTCCAAATGGGCTGGGGATAATGAAACAGCAATCTTCTTTGGTAATGTGACAAGGTCAAGTATTAACAGAATTGGAGATCAAGGGAAGAGAAAGCCATTAGAAGCTGCAACTGTGTACTCTCTCAAACCAGATTCCTGGAATAAAACAGTGAGTATGTAAGTATCGGTAACTATTAACTATGCATGGAAAACACTTTGATTCCTCTCCCTGTCTCTACACTAGAAAAACACTTCCCTTCCCATGCATAAAAATATCTCTTAATCCTTTCATATATGTGAGATTTTGCTCTGTAAAGCAGAAAGAAGAGCGGAAGTGTTGGGAATGAGGAGTTAGGAGAAGAGAGAAGCGTTCTGGCTCTGTCCCTCACTGTGTCCGGCTGAATCAGTTGGATCCACTATAGTGAAGGAGCATTAGAGGCCAAAGTTGAGATTTCATGTGGAGCAGGGCATGGGGTAAGCTTCTACAAGGCCTTTGACCAGAGTGAGGAGGAGCGTAAACCTTCCCAACCCTACACATATCAAAGTTGGAAGTTTTCTAGGCATCCAGGGACACTGGGGTTACCAGGGGCCATGGCAATTGCCTAAGAGTTGCCTTAGTATAGACAGAGTTGGACAAATAAAAGATTGAGCCAGGGATATTGCTAAAGCCAAGTTTGTGACAACTTCTGCTAACAGACCACCTTGTGGGCTCTTGTGAGGCATTCGTTTAAGTGCTCCCCAAAATAAGAGAGGGAGCTTTGCATTTGAGGTGTGTCTGAAGTCTCCTACTAGGGAGACTGAACTGTCAAGCCAGTAGATATTCAGGGATAAGAGGTGGTACATAAAGGTGAGTGTGAACTCCCACAAAGGACTTCGGACTTAATGAATATCAGACTGTCTTTTGAGAATTAACCCACCCAGAAAGGATGATAGGACAGACCTGAAAAATCACTTGAAAGACTATAAACAGGCTCTCAGTAAAAATCCATCTCTTTGCTTCTTCTTCTTCACTTAACTCATTGTCGTCTTTTAGCAACAGAACTAATGCATCCTCTGTTACCATTTTCACATCTCTTCTCTGCTTCTGCTGCCACATCACCTTCTCTGCTCTGACCCTCTTGCTTCCTTTAATAAGGACTCTCAGTATTTTACACCCACTTGGATAATCCAGGGTGGGTAATCTCCACATCTCAAGATTCTTCTTAATCACATCTGCCAAGTACATTTTGTCATGTCATATAGGGTATTCACAGAGTCTAGGGATTAAGACATGGACATTTTTAGTGGCCAATTATTTAGTCTATCATAAAGTGATGAAAGAAAAGGGAGGGGAAACCCTGGCAGAGCTCCATGAAATCAGATTCACTCAAATGGAAGTCTAGTCAGGCCAGTGGGCTTGACCTGACTGTAGGAACAAACACATCAAGCTGGTTTTGTTCTCATTGTTAATGTCTTCTAGATCTGATCATTTGCAATCTCCTATGAATATGAACTTTTCCTACCTGGAGAGAATGCAACAGTCAGGCTGATACCCACAGGGAACACATGTGACAGCTACAGTTCTCATTGTGAAATACTGCACTGATATCTGGGTGCCCATCAGAGCTCTCTTAGCTTGAGAATTATTGGTAAATATAATACCAATCATACTCAGGTATTAAATATACCTACTCAGGGCAAGTCACTGTACTAAACAATTACAGTAAAACCTTGGATTGCAAAAAAACTTGTTCTGCGAGTGTTCCACAAGATGAGCAAACTTTTCTGATAAATTTTAACTTGATAACAAACAATGTCTTGCAATGCAATTAGTTGTGACGCCCAATGTCACCTGAGCTGATGGTTCTTGAAATTCACTTTGATATACAAGTGCTTCGGATTACAAGCATGTTTTTGGAACAAATTATGCTTGCACACTAAGGTTTTACCATATATACCTTTGTTTATTGAATTCTGACAATGACCCTGGACGTACTCAAATTTTGCTACAACTTATTTTCCCAAAATTCTATTTGCATGCTATTCAAACATTACTCCAGATAATCAGTGTTAAGTCCATATCCAGCCAGATCACTTTAAGGTCTTTACTGAGATTTCTCCATCTGGATACATCTGTTTGGCTCACAAAAGGAGAAAATCTCATGCCATGTTAAAGGTTGAAGGAAACATCACTTTACTAAATAGAAGAGAATTGTAGCATGAAAGGTGACTTGGACAGGTTTGTAACTCCAAATAGATGTAAAACTTATGACCCCTTGTCTCATTCTTCCTTATTTTAGCATGTTGCCTTCCAATCTGATCTGGGTGTAGAATAAGATATCTTCTTTCTCTGGGCAGAACTCAATTTCCCCTAACTTCAACATCAAGTTGCTTACCAGTTTGCTTATTTGTTATGTGGAAATCTGACTTAGGGTTTCATATACTAGCTCATGACATTAATGAAATATGGTCATGAGAGTCTAAGACAAACTATCAAAATTGATATTGGTAACTATGGCAAATGAGCAAGTTAAGAGAGGAAAACCTTGAGAGGGGTGTGGCATGAAATTTACCTAAGACAAAGGGCTCAAGCGAGGTATAATAATATTAGGGGAAAAATTTTGATTAAATGTTATTAAATCCACCAATTAATGTTGAAAGCAGTGCTATAAGACAATCCAAATGGGAAAGAAACCTGGGTGAGCTAGATTTGCATTTGACCTCAAACATTTTTATATTCTCAAAGAACAGTGTACCAAAAGGCTGTTTTTGTTTCTTGAATATTGGGAAACATGAACTTGAAAGGACTAAATTATGTAAGGGAAGAGACATGATCATTGCAGGCCAACAGGCATGTACCTCTTCCTGATGTCTAAGAGCAGAGTGACTTTTGATGATATTGTAATACAATGTATTGGGACAGATGGTAGCCACACTCGTAGTGAACATAGCATAATGTATAAACTTGTTGAATCACTATGTTGTCCGCCTGAAAGTAATGTATCATTGTATGTCAACAATATTGGAAGAAAAACAATAACAATATGATGTAAAAAAATTTCTCTTTTTATAAAAAGGAGTGAATGCTTCCCTCAGTCACCCATCGCCTAGTTCCAGGGGGCTTCAGTATTACCTGAGCCAGTCACCTGGCAGCACAGAGCTGCATCTGATGTGGCAATTCCGATCATTCATCTCAGTGACGATGGGGTTAAAGTTTTTGTACCGCAGAGCATCTGGCACCAGGTGCAGGCTCAGTAAATTTTAATTACTTTCCTTTCTTACAACGAGTGAAGAGAAATGAGAAATATAAGCTTCATGGGGACAAGAAGCTTTTCCATTTTGTTTACTCCTTTTGCTCCAGTCTCTATAACATCTATCGGTATTTGGCATACAGGAAATCAGAACAGGAGATCTTTGTTCAATAATAATAGTGTCTACTGATCTTTTTTAATGTTTTTTTTTTTAACTTATTTTTGAGAGACAGAAAGAAGCACCATGAGCAGGGGAGGGGCAGAGAGAGAGGGAGACACAGAATCCGAAACAGACTCCAGGCTCTGAGCTGTCAGCACAGAGCCCGACACGGGGCTCGAACCCATGAACCGTGAGATCATGACCTGAGCCAATGCTGGACGCTTAACCTGCTGAGCCACCCAGGCGCCCCCTAATGATCTTTTTTTAAATGAGAGCATACATGGTCCTGGAGGAAAATTACGTGCATGTGATTAACAAGATACATTCTGCCCTACTCTATGACATTGTGCATGACAATACTGAAGAGATCATACATGACACGTTTCTTGCGATAAATTCTGTCACAGAAGTAATCCTAAAATTACAGGCATGATTCCTTAGGACTGATTCTTCTTTCTAGACTGGGACCAGCAAATTATGGCCCGCTGCCTGTTTTTGTACAGCCCAAGAGAGAAGTTTTTGTTTTGTTTTGTTTTACATTTTGAAATGGCCAAAAAAAAAATCAGAATAAGAAGAATATGTGAAATATACATGAAATGCAATGATCAGTCTCATAAATAAATTTGTATTGGCACACAATTATACCCACTTGTTTACATATCATCTGTGTCTGCTTTCACACCACAGTGGCAAAGTTGAGTACTTGGGAAAGAGACTCTATGGCCTGGAAAGCCTAAAATGTTTACTATTTGGCCCTTTCCGCAACAAGTTTGTGGACTCCTGTTCTAGGTAACATATTTGCAGTATTAATAGGGGCTCAATTAAAGGACTATGGAGAGCATGTTGGACAGCTGGTATTAGTGGCAAGAAGGTCAGTATTTCTATCTATAATAATAGAACTTCTCTAATACTTTCATGATATTGTATACCAAGTATCTATATTTACATAGTAACATAGTAAAATACAATTTGATATAAGACAGACACCAAAGGAAGGAACTGATGCTTTGACTCCAAGCCAGTGTTCCTTAATATTTTTGTGATAAGCTCTGTTATGAGCTGAACTGTGTCCTCTAAAATTCATATGTTGAAGCCCTAATCCCACACATCTCAGAATGTTAATATATTTGTAAATAAGGACATTAAAGAGATAATTAAAGGGTGCCTGTGTGACTCAGTCAGTTGAGCGTCCAACTCTTGATTTCAATTCAGGTCATGATTCCAGGGTCATGGGATCAAGCCCTGAGTTGGGTTCCACACTCAGAGTGGAGCCTGCTTGAAATTCTCTCTCTCTCTCTCTCTTTCTCTTCCTTTCTCCTTTGCTTGTGTGCTATCTCTTTATCTAAAATAATAATAATAATAATAATAATAATAATAATAATAATAATAAATAAACTTTAAAAAATTTGTAAGGGGCACCTGCGTGGCCCAGTCTGTTGAGCATCCCACTTCGGCTCGGGTCGTGATCTCACAGTTCATGGGTTCAAGCCCTGCATCGGGCTGTGTGCTGAATGCTAACTCAGACCCTGGAACCTGAATCAGATTCTGTGTCTCTTTCTCTCTCTGCCCCTTCCCTGTTCACACTCTGTCTCTCAAAATTAAATAAATGTAAAAAAAATTAAAAAAAAAAAAGAAAAAGAAAAAAAAAATTTTTAAAGTGCCTGAGTGGCTCAGTCAGTTAAGCCTACAACTTGGGCTCAGATCATGATCTCACATCATGGGTTCAAGCCTTGCATTGGGTGCTGTGCTGACATCTCAGAGCCTGGAGTCTGCTTTACATTCTGTGTCTCCCTCTCTCTCTGCCCCTCCCCCACTCGTACTGTCTCTGTCTCTCTCAAAAATAAATAAACATTAAAAATTGTTTTAACAGGCTGTGTAAAGATTCTGTCTCAGTGGGAGTAAGAGCAGGAAAGCCTTTGAATACTAGACTAGTGATTTTGTGTTCCTTTATTCTGCCCTGGGAAGTCATAAATGTTTTTGAGCAAAGGAATTAAATTATCTCAACCAATTTTGCCAATTACAATTTTTAAAATTTTCCTTGTGTTGAATTTTATTGGCAATAAAATTCAGTCTGCCAAAAAAAAATAAAAAAATAAATAAAAATTGTTTTAAATTTTTTAAGAATTAAAGAAAAATAGAGGTAATTAAGGTTAAATGGGGTCATACGGTGGGCCCATATCTTATCTGATCCATGTAAGAAGAAATGTGGACATACAAAGAAATACAAGGTTACAGTCACAGGGGAAAAAGAGCATGGGAGGAGGCAGCAAGAGGCAAACCAAGCAGAGAGTGGCAACTCTGCCAACACCTTGATCTTGGATGTCCGGGCTCCAGAACTGAACCAATATAAATTCCTGTTGTTAAAGAAACTCAGTGTGTGGGTATTCAGTTATGGCCCTCGCAAATGCATACTCTATTATCCCCCACACAAAATTGAGCACGTGACTTTTAGAAGCGGGTTTGGTCTTGAAAACCACATTATTCTTGGGCTCGTCCATGAAGAACTTCTCCTAGAAGGATTCTTTGTTATCATTTTTCAAATTAGCCTTACTTACCTTGAGGTTGGAAACTGTTTCTTGAACAGATGTTTGTCAGTTCTGGCAAGGAAGACTGCAGCTTATAAAACTTGTTTGAAAAACAAATTTCTGTCATTCTTTCCTTGAGCAGCCTCCAGAAGTCTGTGCCTCCAGAAGCAGGTGAACCGGTCAGGCCAACCTAATCAGCCCTGAGGTCAGTGACAGACAGATGTCTCATCCAGACCACCCTAACCTTGTATGGTGTTCTTGTATGGAGGACTTTGTAGGGCATTCTTTCTGGAGTTAGTAACTGTCCCATCCTGTACTTCCAAAGGGTCTTGTCTGTTAGCTTATGTGGCAAACAAACCAACCAACCTCTCCTTCTGCCACCCCGCCAAGTCTGCCAGCTTTTCATGAACTCCTTCCCCTCACCCCGGAAAGGCTTGCAGTTGTTTAAGTCAGCTACTAGCTTAAAATAAAATCTATCTAGCTCTTCAGCTAGCTCTTCGATATTCTGATCTGTCTTTTCACTTTAGCTAAGTTTTTTTTTTTCATTTGTTCATGATGGAGTAGGCAGTTATTTAGACAGGAGCTGGAGGCAAAGGTGAGGATAAATAGGTTACATGTTGGAAGCCTGGGTGCAGAACATCCTGATTTTGTGGCTTCCAATACCCCTCAACCACCTGGCCAGGTGGCTTCTGAGACCCACGGGCTAACAAACTAAGAGCCGCAGTTTCAAAACGCATGTTCTCCTCTTCCATCCCCATCCCAGGATAACCTCTAGACTCATTACAATACATTTGTATTCTGCCCTGTGGCAGAAGACTGCCATGATGGTTCCAATACAAACCTTATAGGGACAAACACTCCCCCTCCCAACCTGTGATAGGAGTCCCTCAAATGTTTAGAAGCAACCTCCATTAGCAACTTCCCAGTCTAAGATCTAAGACCTCCACCCTCCTACCCTCACAGAAAAGAAATGACTCCTGTAGCCTCAAGGCAGTGGCTACTTCTGGGCTCTTCCACCTTGAGAGTGTGCTGTCCTTAATTAATGGCTTTGGGCTTGTGACTTTCCTTCTGGCTGGCTTTATTTGAGTGTAGATTCTCAAATCTTTGGGGAATCCAAGAACCAAGACCTCCAGTCACATAACACAGACATGCCCACTGGGAACATTTACTTACCTTGTTTGTTTTGTAAACGCCCCTCAAAAAGAGCATGGTGTTCAAATGCTTCCTGTGGCTGAAAGACTCTTATTTGCCTATTAGAATCTAGGAGTCTCTCACTATACTTGGCAGAGAAGCAACTGGTGTTTTCCTCCTGTCTTTATGTGCCACCCCCTATTCTTCCTTTTTGATCAACAGTAACCTGAGCTCCTTTACAAATTTCTACTCCTGAATATTTTATCACTAGCTTTGATTGAAGCTCTTTTGATGTAGATTTTTATAATGTAATCTACCCTTGGCTTATTGTATGTTTTTATCATAATTTGAAAGAAGTCTTTTTATGCGGGGCTTAATGGTAGCCACTCTCTCTATTTTACTGTCAATTTTTACTTCACATATGAAGTGCTAGAGGAGATGTTGTCTCCATTCTGAAAGTCTCATTAGAGAGGAGTTGGCAAATACTTTTACTATATGATATTTCAATTTAAGCTTCAGCAGACTTCTGGATCTCTCAAACTTGGCTAAAAATAACTCAGCATCATTTCTGTGCTTAAGATATTCAAATTGAGGAGGAATAAAGCTTCCTAGTTAGAAATAGGTAACCTGGAGGCAAATGGTATGGGTTCCTATCACAGTTCCCTGGGACTGAACTTTATAACCCTGAGTAAGTTCCTTAAATACTCAGTTTCCTCATCTGTATCATGCAGATAATACTTGTGTCTACCTTGTAAAGTTATTATGAGCACTATATTAATCAACATAAAGACTAGAAGATTGCCTGGCACAGAGTAAGTGCTGTGGAAGGAAGGCTTTGCTATGACCAAATTTTATGCATTATTTTTGCTTATATAGAAGAGCATTATTGCATCCCTAGAATTCAAACCTGGATTCTTGCCATGCATCTCTGTTATTTGGGAGATGGTATTAAAGTTGCTCACATGGGTCTATATATCCCTGAATGTGGTAGAATCTAAGATAAAACAATTTTACTCTGAATTTGACTAAAATGAATTACATAAAAAGTCTCCAGTGAATTTGGATGATCCTGCTCTTGAACATTCAAATTAGGTTATAGTTATAGAAATCTAGGAAATTGTCTTGCCACCTGACAATTTTGCAAAGACAGTGGCTAGGCTCCTCTCCCTGTTGGTGTGAATCAGTTGGAAATTCTTATGTTGTGTTTTGATGCCTAATCAATAGGTTTATAGATCTCTGAGGGGGGATTATCTTCATCAAGCAACATTTTGAAAAGGTGACAAGAAGGAGTAGTAAACTTAAAATAACATGGTTCCCTAGCTGCATTAATTAGGTGGCTGTGAGCAATGTATTCCTCCTCTTTTTGATTTATTCCTCCAACAAGACTGGTTCCTCAGTATTCATAAATATTTTCCAGATAGCTCAAAAAACAAAACCTGAGTAAAGCCTTCAGTGACAATGAAATGAATCCTTACAATGAATGTAGAGGATTTCTGGACTCATAGTGAGCTCAAGGATTTTTAAGACTAGGTCAAATTTCAAAATTTGAAATAGAAGTTCAAAATATATCCAGTGTATTATTAAACTTTTTATATTTTATATTCTTTAAGCTGTTTTCACAGCTCCACCATACAACTGAAAAGAAAAATTCAATTTTCAGGAGACATATTTCTTTGTTATACATTGCAAATACCTTGTTTGAACAATTTGGACATGAAGTGAAGCAATTGTTTTGGTGTTGGTTTGAAATGTGTGAGAAGGAAAAAGTAGAATTGTGGTCAAGTTCAGATATATTTGTCATGAGATAGATTGGGTTTAGAAGAGTAAACACCCTTAGGTGAGTTACTCAATCTTTCTTTTAAGATTCAGTTTCCTATCTATAAAACAAGAATTACAATACCTCCCTCACAGTGTTTTTGGAATGATATAATGAGTGATCTATACAGCAAGCATCCTTACCACCACCAGCGTCCCAAGGCAAGAGCTTAGTAAGAATAGTTAGCAAAGACTCAGAGTCCTCAGCCTGCAACACCTTAGTATCAGATAAGTATCTTATCTCATTAAGAATCCAGTTTATTCCAGAAATCTTTAATCATATTTTAGTTTTTGTTTACTTCAGAAGTTGGCTTGTTTGAGCCTAACTTGAAGCTCTATGTGGGAACCCTGTAACTTCCTGTTATGAATCAGTTTGACATCTTGAACTAAAGTGTCAAATGAAAAGGTTGTCACCTAGATACAGTGTTACATAATTCCTAAACTGATTTCAGGCAATTTTGTATATTGACTGGGATCATAGAGACATAGGCTTGCACTAGGTAGAGGGTAGGGGTCTATGAGATCTTTCTTCTGTAAGCACTCTTGTTCATCCAGCCCTATTCTAGGTACAAGAGGAAATCCAAAAGAAGATGACTGTCTTTCTCCAAGAAATTTCAAACAAGGTTGAAATTGTAAGATAAACAATTCCAAGATAATATGAGTGTACATAATCATAAATAGAATGTTCTACAAGAAAAAGAGGGAAAATCCATATGAGAATTCTATTACCATAACTGAATTGAGTCATTATGAACTGCATTGTCTGAGCAGGCTTGGATAAAGAGGGCTGGTCCCTTGTGATTGTTGGCTGGGAGTGGAAATGCATTAGAAGCTAAGGGAGAAGACATGACCATTGTCAGAATTGAGCATGAAATGGAAGACTAGAGGAAGGCTCATAATTAGCCCTAGACCAGAGGATTTGCTTAGAGGCACGTTAGGGACAAGAACCAAAATACCATGGGGGTATATTGTAGGGGTTAAGGGCAAACTCCTTGGAGACAAGTTGCCTAGGTTCCTTCAGGTATTTGCCCTTACTTCAGCAAATTGCTGGAGTCATTCACTCTCTTTCGCCAACACCACCCATGCTTCAGGGAGCCCTGGACCTGCTGGAGCTGGACTCCGGCACCAAATGACCTAAACCTCCCCATGCCTCAGTTTCATCACACATAAAACAGAAAGGATAGGTATGACACATAGTCGGCACCCAGTAATAATGGCTACTATTGACTAGTAATTGTTTTGTGTTTATATATAAAACAATTATTTGGTACTCAGAACAAAGCTATTAGGTAGGTATTTTGTCCCCATTTTAAGGCTCAGAACATTGAGGCAAAAGAGATAAAGCAGTTTACCAAGATCACATAGCTACTAAACACCGGCTTTCAAATAGGACCCAACACCTATCTGATTTCACAATCCATGTCTTCTGATTATGCCATCCTGTGGAATCCCATCGAGGTAAGTAAACTGGAGCTGGCTTAGAGAAGGTATCAGCAGTACCACCATGGTCCTAAGCTCAATCAGTGGATTAGCATCATCAGCGTCACCTGGGAAGTTGCTGGAAATGAAATTTTTCTGGCCACACCCCACACCCACTAAAGAACCTGAATTTCTGGGGCTATGACCAGCAATCCATCAACCTGTGATTTAATAAACTCTCCAGGTGATCCTGATGCACACTGAATTTGAGAACAACTGACCCAGACTAAGTTCTATAGTTTATGAACGATCAAGAAGCTAAAAGACAGAGACTGTTTTTACATCACTTTGTGAAGAATTAAACAGAACAAGTTAGTTAAAAAAGAATCCCTGTGGCAACGACTATGAACTTTACCCTATGAGCTTCAAGCTCCCTCCAACCAATCAAACTGGTTAATACGGTCACTAAACAAGAATATCATATCATCTAGAACTTGTGGGGCAAAGTTTCAGTAACATGGAATACAACGCAAATACTCATCAAGAAAAATATAGCTTTGCACTGACTGTCATGCCCACTGTCTATTCCCATCTACCATCTAGTCTCAGCTTCTCCCACTCTCTGGCTTGGTGGTATACTTGGTAATATTTAGCAGTAAATCAATGACAACCTTCCTCCTTATTTCAAGTGTCACTATCTGCCCCTGCAGTGCCAACTTCCCTTCTTTATCCAGCTGATTGCTTCCAGGCCAGCCTTTTCTAGGTATCATAACTTGAAGAAATGACACCCACAACCCCCCCCCCTTAACACACACACACATACATACAACTCTTCACATGGTATGGGAGAGTCCAGGGCAGAGGCGCCTGGGTAGCTCAGTGGTTGAGCATCTGACTTTGGCTCAGTTCATGATCTCACAGTTGGGAGAGTCCAGTGCTTCTGCCAGTAGACCCTGAAGTTCAACCTCCTAGGTACAAAGTCTAGCTCCATCAATTTCTTGCTAGAGCTATTTGTTTAACTTCTTTTTTAAAAAATTATTTATTTGTTATGCATTTGTTTATGCATTTTTATTTCTTTGTGCCACAGTCTCCTCATCTCTAAAGCAAAGATGGAAATTAAGATGTATTCAAAATTTTCATATGATGCATATGCTTCTTGTAAAGCCAATAGCAGTATGGTAATTCATGTTTTTGGGCCTAGCACACAATCTAAAAAAATACCATGCATGTGCATGCACACACATTCGCACTCACTTGTTGAAACTATACCAGATATAAATGCTCATCTCAAGAGTGAACTCCTTTGCAAAGGTAACAAATATTTTCTTTAGTGCCATGGATCTCTTTGACAGTCTGTAAACTTCATGAGTTCCTTCTCAGAAGAGTGTTTCTAAATGCATGAAATGAAATGTGTTTAGGATTGATTATAAAAATTCCAATTATATTGAAATGCAGTCGTCAAAATATGTAAACAATAAATTCATAACGTAGTAGTATAGTGCATCCATCTTATTATATCCCAAAATCTAGCAACAGGTCTAACTACTATGATTTCAAAGAAGTTATACAATATACACCATATGGTGAGATATTGCAACAAGTGTACTGTGATATGAAAATACGAGTGTCCCTATAAAAAAAATCCACAGGTGCTGCTGAGACCCTAGTGGCATTTTGCTTTGATTGATCACTGAATAAATGCTAAATGTCCACTACAGTGTAGTGAAATACAGATGTATATAGTGTTTTGTTGTCTAATTTCTCAGATTCTCTTAAACCCAGATTAAAGTCCACAAGTTTGAAATTTGATTTATAAAAACCCATGAAGTCTACTAGCAAATCTATGAAATCATTGATCATACCTTTCTTATCCTTATGCTTTACAGGCAAAATCAGCCCCCATAGGCGGGATAGGTAAGAGCGGACCAGTATGGTTGAGTTGGCCAAATAGGTTGTAATGTTTCAGAAACAAAATGGCCTCTCTTGGCCTTTTCTAATGCTTTCCTTCAAACATGGTCCATTTTGGAAACCTCCTATTTAATGGCTGAATTATTGTCTTCAGAAAACATAAACATGATGGTTTGGTGTTTGTTAGAGAAGAAATATGTCCCATTCACAATGTTGGCACCCTGTCGAAGTGTGAGGCAATTTGCACCAGAGAAAGCCCTTTGGGTTGGAGCCAGGAATCTTGACAATGCTCCCTTTTATCAGAGTGAATCCTGGGCCATCACTCTGCTAATGTGTTCTACCACTTTCATTCTAATTCTGCCTTTTTAATGAAATTCATAAATTAAATAGGGTCCCAAAACCTCAGTTGCTATCTTTTAGATGTCATTAATGATCATTTTTTTGCATGTAGGAAAAAGATCCAGGCAAGGTGAGAGGAACATACAGTAATGATACCAATTTAATATCTCAAATGCCCATAACTATACCTTTAATAAAGAATGGAAAATCATCCAGATAATTATAAACTTACATTTTTCTTTAAACGATTGAGATGAGACTAGTGTGTTTGTTTGAACAAAAATGGTAACAGGGCATAAAAAAAGCAGACTGGGCCCTTCCTTGATGGATGACCTTGAACAAGTTTGTTGCACTCATCTGTAAAACTGAGGACAGCACAACATTCCTCACTGAGATGTTGGGAGGGTTGAATTGGATATTTGGTAAACTACAAAGCACTATGAGAAGAGTAGTTCCTATGACTGGGATAGCCATATTTCCTCAGTTTCCCTTAGTTGACACAAAACTATTTGTATGTGATGGTAAAAATTATGTAATGCATGCAGGGTAAATACAAATCATTTCGAGGAAGTGAAAGAAGCTCATTTCAGAAAAAAAAGCATCTTTATCATAGATTGGGAATCACAACAAAAAAAAAGTATTTCATAGGAGAATATTTAAATTGCTAACATCTAAAGTTATTTGTTTAGATGTGAGTATGAAAGTGGGGATGATCCCAAAACGCTCTTACTCCAGGAAGCCTGGCAGACAAACTCTTAACCATTTACTAAACCGGAACAGACTGTCAAGGGTAAAGTTTTACAAGACATGTTTTGTGCTTGAGGATTGCTATCATATGCTTGGCGAAAAGAAGGAAAGCTATTCTACCTCAGCTGCTGGGATTTCCCCCCCAAACATCCAATATCAAACTGAATCAGGCCATTGTTTAGAGAGTATTATTAAGGTCAATTTTTTCTATATGCACAGGCCATAAGATCCATGGAGCAATGCAGAAAAAATGCTGTACACCAAGGTTGTGTATTTACAAAATATATTGCTCATGAAATCCTAGACTAAAATAGAAAGAAGCTCCAAGTTCATCGTTTGAAGAAATGGTGAAAGGCAGAAAATTGTCCTCAAGAATATTATAAATCATTGCAGAGACATCTCTATTGTAATGTCATTGTACTCTTAACTTTCTATTCTATTTATTCTAGTCATTAACTTTCCACTCTACATAATGTTTTGGACCATTACTTCTGACCAATAAGAACAGCTCAATTATTAGTTTTGTGGTGTTGCTTGTCTTACGGAGTTTTTCCTTTTCTTATTCAAAGGAGTGGGGCATTTATGAATAAACATGGACAAGCTTAATAACACTTAGAGATGTGACAGATGAATAAGCAGAAATAAGAAACCAAAGTGGCATTTCTATTGCTATATGATTTCAAAAGTTCCCTTTTCCATCATGTAGTATTACTAAACCTTGGAATAAAAATATGTAATGACAATACCATATAAATTTCATCCCAGAAATTACAAGTTTGAATTGTACTTACGCACTGTGAATGTCTGAGGTTTTGGCACACAATTCTTTTTAAG
>NC_043702.1:15934464-15952012 GCF_006229205.1 Suricata suricatta | reverse complement strand
GCCTAGTTCAGAATAGGTAATGAATGCGCTTCTGCAAGAGACAGAGTCTGCTTCTTCAAGGCACTTAAAAATTTACTCAAGAGTATTTTTTATTCATTTTGCTTTCCTTAATGTTTTTTTCTTCTGTATTTTTCTACATCCACAATGTCCAAGAGAGAATATGAAATTTGCTCTGTACTTCAGAGAGCATCATGACCTCTAAAGTAAGCTTCCCGTCTGTATGGCCTTGTCACCTTTTGTGACAAGTACACTAGCTAGAGTCATGTATGTCTCAAAGAAATACATGTTGCTTTTTCACTTTGCTGCCTACTGTACGTTTTTCTCTCCTATGAGTTGAAGGAGGAAAGAAAAAGTCACAATGGTTCTGGGTACAAACAGTGTATGAGTCGGCTCTCACACAAAGATCTCGCCTAGAAGTGTGATTTAATTTTGTTAATTATTCCATGCTAACCAATTGCCCTTTTTTTTTCACTTGCACCGCAGAACAGTTGGATGGATGCAGAAGAAAGGAAGCATCACTTACTACTTGAACTTACACACTGTGTGCGGTGTGTGTTTAAGATACAGACGTGGAATCGAGGTGCGGTGTGTCTACTTGAAATTCTAATGCTGAACAAAAAGCAGATTTCAGGATTTGAATAATTTCATTTAGCCAATAACAGGATAAATCATTCCGCAACAGCTATTTTTCCTTGACGTGACTTTGGATTAGAAATGCAGTCCATCTCGGAGGAGCACTTATGCAAATGCTCGCGGTAGCGGTGCGGCTGATCACATTAGAGCCGCGGGTTAGCGGATCACCTGTGTGGCAGTGATGAAAAGATCAGTGAGTTTTCATGCTGAGATGAAATGATGCACCGCATTGTATCATGTCATCAGCAAATGTCATTTTAATAGGACTACAAATCATTGTGACATCAACAACCTCAAACAAGTCTTCTGGATATTTAAATACGCTGATTCTTCCCTGGAGGCCAATGAAAGGTGTCAAAAACAAAAGAAAACAAAAACAAAAAAACGAAAAGGATGACCCCATAGGAAAGTGCCAATATCTACATGGGAGAATTTCCCTGTTCATTTTAAGCTGTACACGAACCTCTATGGCCAGAGGACAATTGATGCTGTGGCTTTTATGAGATTGCAGATGATTAATTCCCAAACAACTTAACAATCAAATCTCAACCTTTGTGCTAGAGGCACGGAGAGCAGTGGTGCATATTTTTTCTTAACTTTTTAAATGTTTATTTCTTTTTGAGAGACAGAGCGTGAACGGGGAGAGGCAGAGAGAGAGAGGGAAACACAGAATCCTAAACAGGCTTCAGGCTCTGAGTTGTTAGCACAGAGACTGAGGCAGGGCTTGAACCACAAACTGTGAGATCATGATCAGAGCCAAAGTCGATGCTTAACTGACTTAGCCACCCAGTTTGCCCCAAGATTTTCTTTTTTAACGGCAGGATAATCAGGATAAAAAAAATTTGCAGGTTTTTGTTCATCCCTCCTATCTCTGGAATCAGAAAGAAAGAAATAGCTAATGGCAGTGAAGAGTATTGCCAGCAATAGTAATCAGACTACCTAGACTCCTATAATGCAAAGAATCAAATCTGGCATTTTCTCACATTACAATGACTGAAAAAGTTCTGTGGCTTCACTCAATCTTTTCTTGGTCACCATATCCTATGATCCTTCTAGAAAAAAAATTGAACAACCCAGCCTTTAGATTTTTTTCTTAACCCAAGTTGAATCAACTAACAGAAATCAAATGAGAACTCAGGAATATTCTAGAATGGTATGGTAACTCTATAACTGTGGGTTCTTGTTTAAAGGTCCATCCCCTATAGTTCTGCATAAAAAATAAAAGACATGCAATATAGTACATTTAAAACATTACACTAGTATTTTAGATGTGCTTTTATCACTTTATTTCAAATTACCAGAGACTTAGACGAGAAAGAGAAAAGGAAGTAATAGAGTAGGAAATCAGTTTGATGTGTCCTTTGGGTGCCCTTTAGAAAAGCATATTTAGGGCAGTCTTGAAAACACTTATTGCCTAAGGAAGCCATCCTAGTGCCTTATTAAAAGTCCAGTAGAGGCAAATAGGAAGCCACAAATGCAGTGATTAGAACAACAGAAAACTGGTAGGAAAGCCAGAATAAGGGATCCTGGAAATGTGCTCTGAGATTTAAGCCGGGTTGCCCTGGATGGAAGTTCAGCTGGCAGACTGAAGATGGCCACAGACATAATCCACCTACGAATATTCTATGAATATTGGATCTTTTTCTCAGAACACAGAAGTGTTTATGATGCGTTCTGTCTACAGATGAGAATCTGTGGCCACACTTTAAGCAGTTTTGAGAGCAGAAGTATTTCACATTTAAAAAGACAACTCCCTGTAAAATGGCAAAAGAGTACTTAAAGCCAAATTTGGCAGCGGCTTCGGAAGGCATGAAGATAGTTTGTTTTTTCTACTGCTGTAGATTCTCCAACCCACCTCACTTGGCAGGCTAATCATTGGCATTTGCACTAACAAAAATAAAAGCTTTCCCCACAATTGTAAGTGGAGTATCCATTATACTACCCCACATATCCATCATTGGGAAAACACCAACTGCTCCCCTTTACCTATTGTTTATTTAAAAATACACAAGTGTCTTGGGGAAAACCCTTTTGGCTGATCTCCTGTCTTCTCTTTCAGAACGACTTAGTTACATTAGGGACGCCTGAGTGGGGCAGTCGGTTAAAGGTCCCCCTCTTGCTTCGGCTTAGGGCATGAGCTCACAGTTCATGAGTTTGAACCCCGCATCAGGCTCCACAGTGACAGGGCAGAGCCTGCTTGTGATTCTCTCTTTCCCTCTCTCTCTGTCCTTCTTTCTCTCTCTGCTACTCCCTTGCTCATGCACAATCTTTGTCTCTCTCTCTGTCTTTCTCTCACAATAAATAAACTTAAAAACAAAAAGCCAAGTGACTTAGCTACTTTAGTAGCTAAAGTCGGCTGCTTTCAGTCTCAATGATGAAGACTGATGTCATACTATACAATGGGAATAATAACATAGTCTGATTACTTTTTTTGTTGTTTTTAAAAAGAATTTAATGTTTATTTTTGATAGAAAGAGAAAGAACGTACACACAGGAGTGGGGGAAGGACAGAGAGTTGGGGGGTTGGAGGGTCTGCAGTGAGCTCTGTGCTGACAGCAGAGAGCCAGATGTGTGGCTTGAGCTCGCAAACTGTTTGATCATGACCTGAGCTTCCCCTTCCCCCACTGAACCACCCAGGTGCCCATGCTTTATACTCATATGTCTGGAGCACGCACTCATGAGTTCTTCCACTCTAAAACTTTTATTTGGAGTACTTCTGCATGCCAATTCTTGGGCTAAGCACGATGGGAACTAGAGTTGGAAGAGCAGAAACCATTTCCACGGTAGTTCATAGCTGGAAGGACACAGTCCTACCTCCTTTCTATGGCTATGTGACCTTAAGAACTGCAAGATTGAGGGGGCGTCAAGCTCAGAATACTACTGTCCCGGTACAAAACTGTGAGGCTAATCAATACCCAAATGGCATTCAAATGATGAGAGCTACTATCATCCGAGATCATTCAGTGTTGAGTTGTCTGAATAAGGTGTTTCCTAGGAGGAAAAGGAGATGAAAGAGTGGCACATTGTCTTTAAGACAATTTTTTAATGTTTATTTTATTTTTGAGAGAGAGAGAACAGGGAAGGGGTAGAGACAGATGGGAACAGAGGATCTGAAGGGGCCCTGTGCTGCAGCAGTGAGTCCTGATGCAGGGCTCAAACCCACGAACGGGGCGACCATAACCCGAGCCGAAGCTGGACGGCTAACTAACGGAGCCACCCAGGTACCCTTGTTCTTAAGACATTTTTAGTCTCCCAGACACTCAGGACCCAAAGATAGATGTAGAAGACGTGACTGTGGTACCTGCATAGGCAGAAATTTCCCAGTGACAGCAACTTCGGATAAGGTGTCCACAAATCTATTAAAGGTATCTGATGAATAATTTTGCCCGTTATGGGGCAGAAGCGCACAAAGCTGCCTCTTAGAACTAAAGGAAAGAGCCCAAAGGATTGAGATACGATCTGAGTGCTATCAGAATCAGGCTCTGGAATTACATTCTTGTTAAGGATTGTGCAGCTTAGAAAAATCTAATAACACATCTGACAAAAGTAATAGATTCAGGCTGACAGTGTGGCCTGGGGGCATGCGTCCCCACTGAGTAGGAAGTTAAGATGTCACAAAGTCCTTAGCCCTTTCCTTCACCTTAGCCTGAAAGAATTGGTTGTGAAGTAGAACAAAAGCATTATCTAATTTGCCTGTTAAATAGATGCATATGGAACAACATGGGTTTAAAATAAATAAATTAGCAGGGCAGTGAGTGGGGGGAGGCACCTGGGTAGTTCAGTGGGTTAAGCATTTGACTTTGGCTCGGGTCATGATCTCCTGGTTTGCGGGTTCAAGCCCACATCAGGCTCTGCTGATAGCTCAGAGCTCAGATTCTGTACCTCCCCCCGCCCTGCCCGTCTCCCCACATGCTTGCTCTCTCTCTCTCTCTCAAAAATAAATAGACGTTAAAAAAATTAAAAACTTTTTTTTTACTCATTTGACACGGAGCCCCCAATCAAGAAGCTAACACTCCACGAAGCGTGTTAGGGCACTTGATGCCAGCTGTATTTTCACATACATGCAGCGGACAGTCTTGCAGAAGCCTTTAATTCCCACATTAATGAGATTCTAAATGTTTCCCAGTGAGATTAGTTAGGGATTCATTATGCAATCTCCCTCCTGGGCCCTCCTTTCCCTCTCTATCACAATACTGTCCATGACTTCAGGCCCACAGCACTCCCAAAAATCTGCTCACATGTGTATGAACCTTACTGTCAGAATCTTCATTTTTACTAACGTATAAATGGTCTTCTTTATGGATTCATTCACTTTATGCAGGTTTATGCTAAAAAGCCACATACTAAAGCAGAAGGTAAGAATCTCATGAACAGGTTAGGGATAAGAAGTTTCTAGAAGTTACTCAGTAGCTGAAGTTATGTTTCTAGGGTCAACCCAAATTCTTCCATTGAGATCAATCGCACATGTGTATACTGCTGGCCAGATGCCTTCTGCCCTGAAGGCCCCTGGAGCAGGTCAGAGAAAACATCTTACCTTTGACATTGCAGGAGAAAAGGAATGAGAAAGCCAGTTCTATACCTGTAGGTATGGGAGGCCCATTTCCTATGAAATTTCCAATCTTCTTCCTTCTATAGATTTTATTAACTATAGATAAGGAAACATGTCAACAGGGAAGAAAAAATGGAATAGACCAGGTCTTGAATTTGCCTCCTTTCTCTGGTCCACCAACATGTATTTGGTATAGCCATATGACCCATGACCCCAGTGCCTCATGCAAGTTCAGAACAACTTTGTTTCAGTACAGACTGCACTTGAATGGTGGCTTTGTGACATGATGGTGGCTGCACCTCTCATGACCACACAGTCCTGACCACGCTTCCTCTTCGGCATATCCCACACAGATCCTGCTTTTCATTCCCAGTGTGCAACCCTTTACAACTTCACAACTGGGTGCTTTCTATGGGTCCTGAGCATTTTTTGGTCCTCCACACAGCCCCATACCACCGTCCATCTTCTTAGTACTGTGCACGTGCTTGGGAAATAGGTTGCATGTTCCTAAATCCTGCTTTGTTTTTTAAATTTCTTTAAATGTTTATTTTTGAGAGGAGAAATCATGAGTGGGGGAGGGGCAGAGAGAGCTAGAGGTAGACACAGAATCTAAAGCAGGCACCAGGCTCTGAGCTGTCAGCACAGGGCCCAACTTGGGGCTTGAACACATGAACCATGAGATCATGACCTGAGCTGAAGTCAGAAGCTTAACTGACTGAGCCACCCACATGGTCCCTAAATACTGCTTCTTATCTTCTTTCTCCCTTCTCAAAAAAACTTTCATGACTCTCACCTACAGATTTAATAAAATCCATATCTTAGCTTAACCACTGAGATCCATCCTTACCTGCTACTATTCTTCATAGAAATACTATTTTCCTTCCACTTTGTTCAGCTCAGCATTTCTGGACCAGCATCATGCTTCCCCACCCTGGGTCATTTGAATTGCTACCACTTTCTCTCTGTGAAATTCGCTCTCTGCAGCCTCTCTCTGACAGTTAACTACATTGAGATCCAGTTCTCAGTGGACTGAGCAAAGCACTTCACTGGGGATATGACTCTTCCTGTAGATTTCTGAGGGTGACTTTGGATGTGTCGAGGGTTCTTGAGAAAAGTTACAAAAATACCATTCCTATTTTTCAGAATCTGCTTCAATTATTTCAGAGTTCATTTCCTCCCTGATCTTTTAGACTGTTGGGATTTTTCTTGTTTGTTTTTTTGTTTTGTTTTTAACTAATGTTAAACATTGGGCTGAAAAAAAACAGTTTAAAAAACAGAATGTGGTAGAGAAAATATCTAGTAACTCTACTACTCACAAATAATTAGATAGTTACCTTTTAATCACCCCCTACAAGAGTGGAGAACAATTAAGAAGTGGTCCCTGAGTCTCTGGGGATAGACCAATACCTCTTCTATAAAGAATGACAGAGGGGACTTGAAATTATTATGACCAAAAAGGAACAGAGAAGAAGCCAGGATAGAAAACAGAAATCCTATCATTGTGATGGCCATGCTGCAAGATGGTTATGTGATGCTCTTAAATAGTAGAACTCATGATCCATTTCATGAACTAATGGGAGCCCATTGTGAGTAATGAGTCAAGTTTATCAGTGAAGCGGATTGGATTCTGATTTGATGGAGAGCAAAGGCATGAAAAAGGCATTTCTAAACAAGTAGAAGTAGAGAAAGAAAGTAGCACTGAATCCTTTCATTCACTGATTAGTTTCCGAAAAAAATATAATACAATAAGGACTAAAATACGCAGAGTTCCTGCTGTGGATCTTTTGGTTCTAGAATAATATGTATTACAGCTGTAACAGAAGGGGTGAATTCTTATTAAAAGAATCTGGTGGTTAATTCCAGACCTGAGCCCCATGGACAAAAACCTTGCCAATGAGAAAAGTGACATTTGGTTGTGATGTGTCTTTATTACTGCAATGGAATATTTTCTATTGGTTGATCCTTCCACCCCATCTCCTATGTCCATCCCTTTATTGTTCATATTATATCCACCCAGATGAAATGTGTAGGGTGATTTGGAAAATAAATGAGAGTAAAAAGCTGGTTGGTTTCACAACCCGTTTTTCTTGAGTAGGAATATATTCAGTGAACATGCATCTTTATATTATTCTGTTTTTTGCACTTTCCATGAAACAAAAATAATTCTAAAAAGCCTTGCAAACCTTGATAGGTCATTTTAATGGACTTATTTAACTAAAGCAAGCTTTATATATAATTGAATTGCACATGCCTATACGCATATATGCACAATATACATATATGCACAAACTTGTACATACGTATTTGTGCCTGTATATATGTATATGTATATACATATGTATACACACGCATACAGGCACAAATCCACATGAACACATGCACACATACAAAGGCAGGCGTAATGGCTATTGCACACACAGCTAGCACTGTCTTCAAGGAGAAAAAAGAACTATTGAAAATATGCGAGTCTTAGTCAATTTCTTTTCACATCAACTCTTCTTGTTTCATTACCTTTTTTGACCACTGTATTTAAAAAAGATTTCAAGCAAAGATAATATTTAATGACAAAAAGAAAGTGGGGCGATAAGCACTCTCATACACTGCTGGTGGAAAAGTGAAAGCTTTGTAGAGACGAGTTTGACAACAGGAATAAAAAAAACTCTTAAAAATGTCATTGAATCCATTAATTGCATGACTAGATTATCAAAAGAGTTTGTTGACATACAAAGATGTACAAGGATACTCATTATAATGTGATCCACAGTAGAAAAAATACTAGACACCACCTATTTTCAATAAAGTATACTATGGTCATAAAATGCATTTATTTTGTATAGCTCTTCAAAGTGAAGACATAAATGTGTATTTACTGGCAGGATAAGATGTGCATGGCACATTGTTAAGTGAAAAGGGGGTTCTAAGCATGGTAACAATAATAGCTAATATTGATATATGCTCGCTACAAGAAAAACATGTGTCCTTGCACCTTGTATATAGTCACTCATTGCAACTCACTGATATTACCCCGGGTTTATCGGTAAGGAACCAACCCTGGAGACCGGAAGTGAGTTGCCAACATGTGACTTGTACACTTAGACACTCTAGCTACAGAGAGAGACTACACTCTCAACCTTTCCAACATAATACCTATCTTTGTATAAATACACATAGGATTTTGCTATATGAATATATCTGCACAAAATAAAATATAGAAAGACTTCTGTCAAGATTTAACATGGTTATCCTTGAATGACTGGAATTTTTTGTTTAGCTATGGTTTCTTTAGTAAACAATATATTTCTCGTATACATTTTCAGGAGAGGGAAAACGGCAAGGACTGCAAATGTATTCTGCTCAGCGGTAACTGAGTGTACCCCTTGGGATAGCAGTGCTGTCTTCCTGACCCAGCTGACGGGCACTGCAAATGCAAAGCTCCCAATGGCCACAAATAGTGCACAACATGGAAAATTCACATGTGGATAATTGAAAATTGAAGAAATTTTAATTTTTCATCTTCTAGACAAGTGAGGCACCTTGGAATACTGCATTGTTCTTTCTGGCCACTGTACTGTTGCTTCTTACAAAATGCTAAGTGGTCCCTGCAAGAGATAATGTGGCATCCCTAAGTGCCTGACTCATTTTTTTTTAATGTTTATTTATTTTTGAGAGACAGAGAAAGACAGAAAGAGAAGGGGAGGCAGAGAGAGGGGGAGACAGAGAAATCCAAAGCTGTGCTAAAAACACAGAGCCAGATACAGGGCTCAAAGTCATAAACTGTGAGATCATGACCTCAGCCAAAATCAAAAGTCTAGATGCTTAACCAACTGAGGCACCCGGGTGCCCCCAAAAGTGTGATTCATTTAACCAGGGTTCCAAGCATCTTTAGAAACTTCTGGTCATGGTGGTTGTTTCTAGGTTCAACCAAAAGTAAAAATATTTATTTGTAATTTACATATCAGAGACTGCAAAATACCTTGTCATGATTTAGATTTTTTTTTTCAAATTTAACCAATACAGTGTGACACCATTTCTTTACACAATATCTTTAAGGAATGCTGAGAACAATTGAGAAAAACATAATTCTCAAGTTTGTCTGCTTTGGATGGAGTTAAACCATGCTTACTGCATGTCTCAGAAAGGAGCTCCTTCCCATCTCCTGGTTCTATACACCAATAGTAACTTCCAGTTTTATTAAAGGAATATAGTTTTTTGCTTTTCTGGTTATTTCCAATAAGTAAAACTTGAAAATCTCTATGATAGCAGAGTGAACATCTATAAATGAAATCTATAGATTTCCTTCCTTCCCTTCCTTCTTCCCTCCCTTTATCCCTTCCTTTTCCTCCTTTTTCCTCTTCTTCTTCCTCTTCCTTCTTCTCTTCTTCTTCGTCTTCTTCATCTTCTTCTTCCTCTTCTTCTTCTCTTTCCCTCTCCCTCTGCCTCTCCTTCTTTCCTGCCTTCTTTCATTCTTTCTTATTAAATAACTATCCTTCAACTTTCATGCTGTCTCACAAGAACTGTCCTACAAGCAGATTCCACAGTCTGAGCATAGCTCTCTTCGAGTAAATCTGTGATCCTACATGTGCTTTCAGGAAAAGCTACATTTCAGGGACTGAAACCTTAGCCACCACTACATGCTGCTCTGGTCTGAGCTCTGCGATTGCTTCATTATTTCTCCCCCGAGGATTCAATGGATTTGGTTCAAGCACCATTGAACGTGATGCTGTATTAATTGCCCTGGAGGGTAGCGAGGCCTTTGAACTGTGGCTGTGAGGGATATTTTGCTGTAAGACATGTGTCAGCACTTGGCTGGTTAACTTTGGGGCTGGACTGTGCAGCATGCTGGGACTAAGGATCTGGAAAACTACTTTGCATCTTAATCTTACATCTGTTTTCCATCATGTGGTGAGATTGACTAGCCATTCTAAGAGGGAAGCATCATTCTGGAATAGCCAGAGTCTAAGTACAAATATTGCACTGTCAAAGATTATTAAGAATTTTCCATCATTTTCCCAAGTTCTCCCAAAGAGCTGGCACACATAGGTGAATGGGTGATGTAATGGATTAATTGCCTGACCTTCCACCCTGAGAGGAATTGTCTGTGCGTAAGTTATGTGTCAGCTTGATGACATTCCAACTTACACTGAAGATGATTCCTTGGCTTTCAGTGAAAATAAAACCTCCTTTCTCATTGGCCCAATTTTGAACCCATTCTAAGCTCCACATGCCACTCAGAGCTTATTTGTACTCAGTTTAAATGCAGTTACATCTCAAATGAAATCAACACCTTTCTTTCAAAGAACATGGACTGGCCGATTCACCTGGAATAGTTTCTTCTTTCTTCCAGCCTTTGAATAGTTACTGCCATGTGCATTGCTACATATGGAGATGACTAAGAAAGTTAACAATTGCATCATAACTCAATGGTTATAATTCCAGAATGTTGTTGAAGAAATGTAATTACATCCCTAGATTTCTGAAGAGCAGATCAGTTTTGTCTCCTCGGGATGGTACAGCCTCTCAAAACAGTGTTGGTCACTCTTGCTTGTGTCATTGACCCTCAAGTGTACAGTGGATACACTTCATAGATGCATATCGTGTAGCTGAGAAGAATAGGGCAAATGTTAAGTTTCTATGGCAATGCCAGTTTTAAGTGTCATTGGTTCTCAAAGTTCTGTGATGAAAAATGAATGTAAAAACAACCAGTGATTGTTTCCCACATGCCTCTTTAGCAGCTGATCCCCTAAAATGTCTGCACATTGACCACTTTGTGAAGAACGGGGAAGGTTGCACACAGCATGGCCTGTAGAAACGTTTTCATTGTGCATGCACAAAAAGAAAAATGACTGTGTCAGGATTCCTCAAGGAGTGTATTGTGTTATTCTTTCCTTAATTTTTATGTTTTATTTTTAACGGATTGGTTGACAGGTTGAGTTGTGGAAATGCCACCATATTCATGGCTGCAAAATTGCTGACAGAGTATGTGGAAAACTGTGCTGCTTTCCTTTATTATTATTATTATTATTATTATTATTATTATTGTTTTGATTCCAGGTTTGACTGAGCAAACTTTGCAATCTTGGATATGCTCAAGACTGTTCTAGAATAGATAGTAATAGAGAAGACTCCAGTGGACCGGTTTTAAGTCTTTGATGCATGAAGTAGGCCAAGGCCTTCAGAGATTGTAGTCTGTGAGTCATCTTCTTTGTCTGACCTTTTTGGGGGTCATTCTCCTCAATTTGAGGAAAAGGTCTTATTTGCCTAGTATTAGTAGTTTATTACTACCACTGTCAACATGGACAAATGCCTTCTTAAAGGGCATACACCCTTTTACTCAACTATTTATTGAGCTCCTTCTGTGTGTATGTAGCTTAGTTCTGTAGATATGATCATCATATATAAGAAATCATGATCTAGTCATACTTGTATGTATACTTGTGTCCAATTTGTAAAATGAAACTAAAAATGTTGAGAGAAACTACAGTGAATGCATGTGACAGTATTTTGTAATTTTAAAGCACTTAATGATGTAAAACTATTATCCCAAAGTAGAAAGAATTGTTGAAAGAAGAATTGGAAATCTGACAAAGTGCTATTAGATTGACAACAATAATCAGTAATCAGGATGGCCAGTAAATTTCCAGTCTGTGTTTTAGGACCTTGCCTTGTAAACACCATCTTGGCCTAATGGGGAAAAAAAGCATAAATTTGATTTCTGGCTCTACCATTTCTGGGGCAAGTCAGTTAACCCTTCTGAGCCAAAGTCTCTTTGTCTGACTACGTGAACAAACTTCACTTGTCCTGTGTATTATTGTAAGCATCACACGATAGGATGTTTGTAAAAGGCCTGCCAAAAATAGACAGTTGATACTCAATAGATAGCTTCTAGCATTCTTATTATAATTATTGTGATTACTATCACTGTTACATTGCTATTGTTATATGTTACTGTTATAACCAAAACACAATTATTTCTAGCCATAACTTCTTTTTAGAAATAAAGAGCGAAGTCTACATTATGGCTAGATTTATGATGATTAAACTACTCTCTTTCTATTTTAAGCAAGTGTGATTTCTTATGGAAACTTAAAAGCTTCTATAAAGAAAAAAATATGTACATCATGGAATGTCTGACAGATAATTCTGCTTTTACAAAATATTTAAGTGTGAAGTACTAGAAATATTTTAAAATATTTGAAAGACTAACATTTAGCATACTGTTCAGCTTTTCTTCCCCCTTCAGATGGTATTTCATTATTTTGTCACTATAATATTTGCAGTCTGGAGTTGTAAGTATATAAAGATGGCAATGAATTCAGAGGATGAATTAAATGTATGTTAAATCAAATACAAAGTTTCATATTAAATACATATGTATTAAATTAAATACATATATGTCTCATATATGGAGAGGAGGAAACATATGTGTTTAATGTGGATTTTAAAAATATTTTACATACATTTAAGCATGTAGTATGTAACATGTATATGTTACATACATTTGTGTATATGTTACACACACTTGTATATATGTATATGTGTGTATATGTGTATATATAGGTATATATGTATATATACTTTTGTCCTGGTTGAAGTTTCATATGTAATTATAGGAAGGTGCCTACATTAATTAAGAGTAAATGAGTTTGCTGTCTACTTTTCACTAGAGTGCAACAGTAAGGATAAATCTGTGATAAATAAGGTAAAGGTAACAATTTTTAAAAGGTAGGTATTTTGGAAAGGCAACAGTTTTTAAAAATCAATATTGAGCACAAAAGGAAAAAAAGTTTATTAGCAAAAAGAATTGCAAAACTGGAAGGGTCAATAATAGAGTCATCGTTAAGCCAATCACGGTGTAACCTCAAATGGCTATGAACCCTTACCTTTATCATACAAAAAAAAAAACACATTTTGTTATTGTAATACACATTTCTTTTTCAATGATCAGTTCAGTGATCAGTATCTCTAGGGCCAACCCAGGAAGATCTGTTAAGAGAGGTCTGTGAATTGAAACATGCTTTCCGTTAGTAGAGCCCAATGGTCCTTGTCCAAAGCTACCCTCTGTGACCTGGGAACTCAACCCATCATTCATCCTCATTAACATAGTTTTACGCAATGTTTTGATAATACTTTCCTTCATGGAATACCTTTTTATATATTTCCCTATGGATTACTTCATCTAACTCTCATGGCAACTTTACATGGAAGAAAACAAGACTCAGAAAAGCTAATGAGTTTCCAAAGACAATGGCAGCAATTTTCAAATTCAAGGATCCTTTCTTTTGCACTACCTCTGAGATGGACCCAGATCAACTTTTATTTACCCTACTCCTCACCCACAAAAAAAGAAAAAAGAAAAAGTCACAATAATGGTAAGCCTTTACAGTTGTATTATAAGAATCATAAGTATTACAAGAATAGTAACTAGAGGAGATGGGTGTGAGTGGTTTTTTATTTCTTTTGTTTTGTTTTTTGTTTTCTTTACTATTTGTAAAGTACATTCCACTGTGTCTGGCTCATAATAGGTGCTATAAAAGTTTTCTTTTAAACAAAATTGAATAAAATTTTTTCTTGAGTAAAAGAATGACACTTCATTTCACAACTCATTGATGCAAATTTTAAGACAGTAGTATCCCGTTACTTCTTAAAGAAGAACATGGAAACATGTTTTATAAGTTTGACTGCTCACACTCACACCGAGAACCAGATGTTCTTTATGGAAAAAAGGTAGCACGAAATTCCAAGTGGGTAATAATTCTAGAAATTGTATATATCAACTGAGCTGACATCTTACTAGTAAGCTTTACTGGCTGTTCTAGGATGTCTGACTTGGCTCTAGCTTGCCAACTCCTCCATAGCCCAGCCCCCTCTTTATAGTCCCTGATTCTCCCAAGAATACACTAGAACTAGCTTATCTGAAAAGACTTTTGCCAGATTTCCCAAAAAGCAAGGATCCATAGACTGTCTTCATCCCACACCTCTCACAAGTATGATCACCAAGACATACACATAAATATACTGGCTCAGCCAAATGATGCTTATGGAAATCATATGATTGTCTTTCTATATCTTTTATCATATCATCTTACAGACAGAGACTATCACTATTCTTTTCTGGCCACTTATGTCTCATCCAGCTGCCAAATTCTGGACCAGATCTCATCCCTCCTTGGAACTTTTGCATGGAGTAGCAGAAAGGGTCCATTTTTAATTCTTGGTCTACTATTTACTGCCTGTGTGACCTTCAACAAATCCTTTCTTACTCTAATTGTGAACGCCTCATCTGTAAAATGGAAAATACTTCAAGTTTGTATAAGGATTACTAAAAATGGACGTAATGCACAGGCGGGAAGTTTAATAAGTGGCATTGAAAAGTATAATTCAAGGAAAAATTGACCTTTCTAGTTCTTCAGAATCCATCTAACATTTATTTTTCACATTCCTTGTTTTATAGTGTGGTGGTTTAAAAAAATACGTCCACAAATCCTCTGACCTTCCTTTCATCAAGACATTGAGCCCAATCTCTTTCCCCTTGAATGTGGGTTTGATCTAGCCTTGGTGACTTGCTTCTAATGAATAGAATGGAGTAGACATGACACTCTTTGATTTCCAAAGCCAAGTCGAGCTTCCTCCTGGCTCTCCCTGTCATGATGGTTGCCCTTGGCAGGCCGCTACTAGGTGGGGAGGAACCTCACAGGACATGGAACGGCTCACATGGAAGGGAACTGAGGCTCCCAACCTTCAGGCCCTTCGGCACCCCCAGCTAGCAGTCAGCACCAACTTGCCAGCCATGCCAGGTCACCATGTTAGATGTAGGTTCTCTAGCCCACAGCTGAGCAGCTCCACTTGATACCAAGTGGAGCAGAGATCAACTTTCTCGGCCAAATCCTGCTCAAATTGTAAACTCATGGGCGAAACAAATGATGCTTGCTGTTTAAAACCACTAAATTTTGAGGTTCCTAACACCACAATCAGTAAGCAGAGCGATACTTATATTCAATGACATGTTCCAGAAGTAACCATCATCTTATATGCAGATATGAAAATATACTCGGAGAATTTAAACTTCTACATAAAACAACCCACAGAGCTTAATAGACACTTTCTTCGTGTTAATTAATTGATTTGGATATACTCATATGATTAAAGTAATAGCTTTTCACTTTGTTTGTTTGAACTGAATATGTAGTTACGACTAGAAAAATAGGGCATTACAGCAAAAGTGTTATTTTGCAATTTTCTCCTTTGATATTCTTATTTTAAAGTTGAGGTGATCAAAACAACTTTTAAGAAGCTGTTACTTTAACTGAAAGTTACATTTTACAAGACAGAAATTACTTGTCACTCTGAAATATTTGGAAGAAAGAAACTATATATTATGGAAGTTTAAATAGGTAGATGTGACATTATCCTTATGACAAGAACTGTCTTTTTCATGTACCTACCTTGATTATATGACAAATTGGTATCTGGAGGCTTTAAATAAAGAACAAAATATAACCCTCTGAATGGATTAGCTCTGAGATCTGAAATACGAGTACAGTCCCCTGAGTTTGGTTTTTGAAAGTCTCAAAAACCCTACCTTCTTCAATAAAGTAGGAGCTGGGAGGAAGTGGGAGCTATTCAACTTTTAGAAATTTCTTAATCATCTCCTTCACCTTCAGGGAAAAAGGAATATAAAGTAAAAATAGAAATCCTATTTCTTGTGTAAAATTATGATGAAAATATGGAGTAAGCTGTGTAAGAGGACTCACATAAGAATGCAGTGGCCCAGTGGTTTCCCAAGGGTAGTTGGTAGGAGGAAGGGCCCAGAATAAAAATGCTGTTTATGCCATTGGGAAAAGTTACTATTCAGCTGTAACAGCCTTAGAAACCTGTCCACGGCTGCAGGGAGAGAAAGATGTACAAGTGGTCCTAAGAAGCTTTTATCTCTTCTTGAAACCCTGAGCCAAGTTTTTGAGTCATATTCTGTGTAGTATAACCAATTAGGGCTCATAAGATGGAGACAGCAATCTAGTTAATTCAGGCAAAAGCAGGACTTGGTCTTGATTGACCTTGGTGACTATTCTTGACTGTATATTTCAGCTGGGTAAAATTGGTTCTAGATGATCATTTTTGTAGAAATGTAGGGGCAAGTTGATATTAATTATGCCAAGTCTATTTCTTTGTAAAGGCAGAAACATTTATTTATTGGAGGTCATTTATCAAAATCCTCTCATAGGTCTGTACTTTGAGGCCTTTACTCCATTTTTGGTGAGTAGGTCCTTAAGTATCTATGAGTGTGGAATGGGGGAGAAACAGAGGGTAGAAAGTACAAAAATTACCAGGTGACCCAGTTACAAAAATGGACTTGACCACAAACATGCTTTGGTATAGAAGATGTTTACCTGTCCTTTCTTGAGGCAACTGTACAGTGAAGATATGATTAGACTAAAGAAGAGCTAAGTTTCTTTCCATCACAAATAGATCTCTTTTTTTTAACTTCATTGAAGCATATTTGATATACAAAAATTTGAGTATATTTATGTATATGTCTTGATGAATGTGGACATACATATATACTGTGTTACCATCCTTACAAGCAAAGTTATCAATGTATCCATCACCTCCAAAAGATTTTGTGTATCTCTTTACTTTTCTTGTTTGTCTATTATACTTTGGTTTGTTTCTGTGGTAAGAACACTTAGCATAAGATGAATCTTCTTAACAAAGTCTTGAGTGCACAACATCATGCTATTAACTGGAGGCTCTATGTTTTATAACAGATCTCTAGAACTTACCGAGTATAACTGTAACTTTACCCACATTGACCAGCTCCCACTTCCCCTTCCCCCCATGCCTTGGCAACACCATTCTATTCTCTGCTTCTATGAGTTTGACTGTTTTAAATATCTCATATAAATGGAACCATGAAATATTTATTCTTCTGTGATGGACTTATTTCACTTAGTTTGAGGTCTTCTAGGTCCATCCATTTGTCACAAATGGCAGGATTTCCTTCTTCTTGAAGGCTGAGTAATATTCCAGTGTATGGCTCTACCATATTTTCTCACCCATTCATTTGTTGGTCAACATTTGGGTTGTTTGCAAATCTTGGCTATTATGAATAAGACTGCAATCAAGTTGAGAGCGCACATAATCTCTTCAAGATGAATATATTTTTATGTTAAATTCTATTCAAGGAAGTTGAAAGAAAGTATACATAGAGAAATAGATTTAGAAAAAATAATAAGTTAATTCTACATAACAGCAATGAATACCTATCCAAACCATGATTATTCACTACCTTTCAAAAGCTGAAGTTAAAGATGGTTTCATCTTAGCTTGGGCAAACCATGCAGTATTTAATACATAGTAGCAGAATATTTA